>NC_092253.1:3350000-3485000 GCF_036320965.1 Panulirus ornatus | reverse complement strand
CTAGCCAGTATGGCTAGCTGCCTCCCCTCCCCATTCCCTCTTTTTTTTAAGATGGGACAGATGCATGGGATTGGTCCCAGTGTTATTATCCCAGGTGGAGGTTTAAGTAAGGTGTGTTCCTCCGCGTAGCCTTACTTATGTACCCACCGATGTTCACTGCGTCGTTTTCTATGTATTACGAAACGTAGTGTAAGGGAGGTCAAGGCTTCGTGAATCTGATAATAGGCTTGCGTAGATTAGATTCAAAATGGTATGGTCATTTTGTATTATGCTAATGCTACTTCGTTGTGCGCTAAATGCTAATCTATCCCCCCCCCCCCCTCTATAACTGGTCTAATAATAATTCCTAAAATTGATTAATGTTATAATAAAATGTAACAATATCTGTTGTAATAAGTGCAGAATGAACTGTTAGATGACGCAAGGGGGAAATGTTTGTTGTCTGTTTAACGAAAACCTGTCCAGTCAATATTATTAAAGGAATTTCCCTTAGCCATTATATTTAACCCGTTTTATTACCAAAAACATATATGTAGAAAGATATACTTATTCCTGATCCAAGTGTACGTTATCCGAGTGAGTTATGCGTGCCTGATACCAGAGACAGAGAACACGAAGACTATAAAAATGCATAAAACTTAGTGATATATACTTTTGTTGGCATAACATCGCGTGGCATTTGTACACAGTTTTGAAATTGCCGTGACCTTATTAGATCCGTAAAATACCTTCGTTTCAGCTCAGAATAGAGATTTGGCTTAGTTTTTATTAATAATAATAATGATAATAATAATGATTATTATTATTATTATTATTATTATTATTATTATTATTATTATTATTATTCAATTTAACTGACACGATCTCGGCCAACATCTCTGCCAGAATTGCATAATGAGATTAACAATTGTGGAGGAAAGTTTGGCGTCGGATCTTCTCGGAACAGTTGGACTGTTTCTGCGTTTGAGGAGCAGTTGTGGGAACAGCAGCAGCAGCAGGTTTGCAGGTAAAATACGCGCGGCTTTAGAGAGTGGCAGCAGACTGGGTCGCTGCCCAGACGAGACACCCCCACGCGCGCTGTTTTCCCACATCCAGTATCATTTGGGTACATCGGGCTTGCCTCCCTCTAGCGCGGTGTCGTGCGTAGAGATTTACGATCGCTGGAGTTTATTTAAACGATATTTTGTTTACGAAAAAAAAGACGTTATAAAAGAGGAGTAAATTGTTAACATGATGGGTGAAACGATCGTTACTCTTGATTGAAAGTTGTGATCACGAAGTGGCAACAAGCGTGCCTGACATGACGTGCCGCGCCACCTTACGTAATAGTCCGCTGGTTGTCGCATTATTTGTGTCTTTCCACGTAAGTAAAGCAAATTGGTACATACATACGATGTGAGAGAATCTAATGATAAAGATATATTTATTATCCTCAATATCATAAGTCAGACCGGATAGGAATGCGCAAGTTTTTTAAATTTATTGACTTGGCTTCCAGACCAGCCGGTGAAACTCTATCATTTCCCACTAGATGGCTCTGCTCTGGACAGCGCCCAAATGTCCCGTTTTCTCTTACGACTTCGTCTTCGACTTCAATTTTGCGTTATGCTTTGATTTGATTCCTTGATTATAGATTCTTCCTCATTAATACTGCTTGACCAACAAATAGAAGGTATGAGAAAATAGCTTCGCAAGTTTAATCATCATAGGATGTATGAGAAAATGTGATGTTTCGAATAATCAAACCTTAAAATCATGCATACGAAAACCAAAGGGACGGGTTTTGGCGCGAATGCGACAATGCTGTAACAGACAGTTTTGGCGGGAAACCAGTGTTGGCGGGCGCGGGAAGCAGACGAAGACTATCACATTCCCGCGCTACGATTTGGCGCGCAAAGGTGTGTACAGTGTTTACTGTGCGTGTCGCGTATAGATGTGAATAGACGAAACGCGACGCCTAAGAATTTTAGGTGTGAGACACTTTCTCGAGCCCAGAATTAGGCCACCACCATAACTGGCACCATACTTCTACCCAATCAATAATTCCTGTCCCAGTGCAAGTGACAGACAAACACTACGTAAGCACTGCAACGCACAGGTTAGTACTTGAGTGTTATTTTCACTTGTATTTGTATTTTTAACCAGCTTTAATGTTGCCAGGTACTCATGAGGCATAGGTGTTTTTACCTGTATGTTATTTTAGCGAAAATAGAATATCGCCTGAAGGTTCATACTTGTCAAGCATTGCAGAGAAGGGAATTGCTCCGTTGAAATAATCAAACCGTTAAAAGTATAATTTCTTCGTTTCTGAAATTTCTTCAATATTTATATGTTTTGAAAACTTTTTTTTTAAACATTTAAAAATCATATTTTAACCTTTGACCATAATCCATGGGCGTCATAAGACTACCGGTGTTGTGGTTCTGATGTTCAGAAAATTAATGTTTCTCAGTGGGTCAGTAATCTGTACTATAGTGATAAATCTATATATACGATAGTGATAAGATAATCGCAGTCCAGCATCCAAAGTCGCTCATAAACAAGCCACAGCATTAACCATACCATGAGATGATGGTTAGTTTTACGTATTGATTGAATCTGAGGCATTTCGTCCCCTGAACAGTTCTGGCTTACGCCATTTTAAAGGTGTGTCTGTAAAAGCAACGCTAAGGGCGTTAGGCGGGCGCTCTGGTGGGAGGTACCTCCTCGTCGCTCCTGGGGCCACTACCACTGAAGTTGCGCAATGTCAGCGACGTGTCTCCTCAAATTTATATTTACGCCGGACTGGGATTACTCTTAAAGTTCTGCCTGTCATGTGACGTTTCCAACTTTATGTGATGGCATTTGGCAGATGTGTCTGGTGGGTTGAAGCGACTGTGGAATTTAAATGTCTGGTCAACATTTTTTAGACCAGTTTTACCCCGCAGCCAAACCTGTTATCCTGGCTGGCTAAGGCGGGCTGTCTCGGGGCCGCGGCGCTCCACTCCTCCGCCAGAGAAAGTAGTTCGCTGACCCGGCATCCCTCACATTTTTGTAATTTTCTATGATAATACAAAATGATACTGCTTCTTTGGCGTATGGAAATGTTGAGTCTTATGGATACTAGTGTTTGTCGTGTTCAGGCTACTCTTGATTAGCTTATTTCCAGAGAAACTTTGCAAAATATGGCCATAGCCCAGCCCTAATCTGCAATGCAATGCCGCAATATAACTTCCTGGACAGCAGAATTCCATCTCTCTTTTTACAGCCATGCATTCTCGAGGAGAGCAGAAGAACGTCTCGAGAATAAGTGTGGCTATTCTTCAGGTGGTGCGCTGCGTGGAAAAATGAGTGAATACTTATGTGTAATTTCACATGGGGCGGTACTCAAGGCCGGGTGCTCAGTGGCATCAGGCCTGCCAACACCCCCCCACTACAATCTGGCTCTCACGTGTACTGGGGAGGGAGGAGGAGGTGGTGGGAAGGGGCGGTATGCCGCTCAGGCGGTGGAGGAGGGGGAAGAAGGAGAGGGGTGGCACGGAAGGGGGAGGAGGATAAGGGAGGGAACGTCTGTAAGGGAAACGGGCAATTGCATCATTTGGCGTTCTGTACTAGGTGCCTACTGTCACCTGCACCCTGTGTATTGGCGCATATGGATAGGGAAGGACTCCTCCCCCCCTGTAAAGGATTTCCAGGACGTGTGTCGAGTAGCGATTGAAGTGGGGCGTCAGTTCGAAGGAGGACAGATATAACAATAGTTTTACTAGGTATGTTTCTTAATATATAAAACAGGTTTGCTGTCTCCAGTTCATTGAACTTACGAAAGCCACGATTGTCTTCATGGGTGAATGAAAGGGAATGACAGAACGACAAAATTAATATGTAGTAAGGAGTATGAATGGCACATGCTGACGTGAATGGTTTGTTGAACACCATGAGGAAAATCGGCATTTTTTTTAATTTTTCCTACAGACAGTGCCACCAGGCCAATGCTGGAGGGATGCGCACACGTCAAGATATGACACACACGCACACGCACACGCACAGATATATGTATATATGTATATATAGAGAGAGAGACAGAGGTAGAGACAGAGGTAGAGACAGAGAGAGACAGACAGACAGACAGCAACACGAATGTAAGTCTCCCCGTAACATACAATAATAATAATGATGATAATAATAATGAGAAAGATATGTAAATTATAAGGAATCGAATTTTGTAAATTGAACGGCTTATAAATACTGCTAAGAGCATTCCCGTCATAGTCAGTTCCAGCTGAAATGGTTCCCATCCCACAAGAGCGACGTACGCCTTGCACTTGTGGACGCCCGCGGCCGTAGGCTATATTTCACAAGGGGATGGTCAGAAAATAGGAAAATATTGGTATTTTAGGTAAAATATGATGAAAAATATCTTGCGATTTTTATTAGTATTGGCACGCAATAAGCAGAGTAGTGAATTTAATTTTGAACATTTCAAATGTGTGTGTGTGTGTGTGTATATATATATATATCGAATGAATTAAGAAATGGTAGACTGTAGTAATTATTTTTATCAATTTTTGTTATTTTTGCGTCTGATTATCTATGAGGGGAGGGTTCAGCTGCCCCCTACACCCCTTTTCCTGCGAACGCCGGTTCTGGGAACGCTTAGATAAACCACTGGTAGGACCCTTAGACTTGCTACCATTCGGTAATAATTTCCTGTTAATCCGTTCATCATTCCCCTCACATCCCCCAAACAACTGCCTCTCCAATTATGTAGTTACCACCTTTCCGACATCCACCTCCACCACCCCACCTACGACGCGAGCTTGCAATCTCTCAACTTTGCAAACCTCCCCTCACTCCCTCCCTCCCGCACTCGCTCCCTCCCTCTCTCCCCGCACCGCATGATGGGTGGAATGTAATGGTACAGTCTACATAAATCATACGGGTTTATCGCGCCGGTTATACCTTCCCATGGCCACCTGGCCTGGGCTGGCGGCGCAGCTGGTCGGTTGCTGGAGTCCACAGCTGGTGCAGGATCTATCGTCTCACCTGAATACCAGTAGCAGGTTTGAATCGGCTTCACCTGGATTTAAATGCATATGTATGTATATGTATATATGTATATACATATACGCTACCTCGCTAATGCGAGAGGTGGCGAATATGTATAAAAAAAGTGAAAATATCCGCTTAAGTTGGGTATACACCACTTAAGTATACCCTTCGAAGGTATACCCTACTTATGTGTACCCCATTTTCGTATACCTCACTTAGGTATACCCAGGGCTCTTGGGATACATGAAGCATCTGCTGTACGTCGTGTATGTAGAGGAATTTTCATCCACTGAAACGTTCCATTCGTGACTGTGGGCGAGGAGGACTCGTATTCCCTACGAAGTCATATATTATTGCCAAACCTTAAGAACAACCATATAGATGATGTATGTAACCTGCCTTCACTGGTGTATGTGCCACTCCCGTGACCCTTGCCACCTTCAAACCACCCCTAGGGTGTTGACCTGGAGTGGTCCAGGTGCTAAGCCTCGCCAGGTCACCAAGGGTCAGGTCCCTAGCCAGTTTAGCTTGGGTGGCGGGAGAGAAGGGAGTTGGGGGGGGGGGGGGTTAATGCCGAGGTCACAGGAGGTTTTCAGGTGACGTCAACGGGAGGAGGAGGAGGAGGGTGGGGTGGTTGACCACTCCCCCCGGCCAGCTCTTTGTACTTTATTTTTTGTAATTTGAATTTCATCGGTTCTCTGAAGCTGCTGTAATGATAGTCATTAATACAACTACTACTACTACTACTACTACTACTATTCAGTCTCTCTGGAAGGCTACTACCACAATTGGTCACTATGGAATAACTATTTGATTAAAGGAGAACTGAATATCATTGCAGTTAGGTGCGTTAGTGTGAGTATTACTGTGACTTGAGTCTGTAGTAGATCACACCCTGGTTGGAGTGTTTGTCTCAACGCTACTGTGTGAGCGCTACAGTATTTCCTGGCCCAGAGGGAGGAGGAGGCGGAGGAAATAATGAAAGCAAGAGTGGAAAGAAGAAGAAAAGATAGATCGAAGATGACGGATAGACTTGTACGAGAGGGTGTGTAAAGCAATTTTTGGACGCGCTAGAGAAAAGTTAAGGTCGCTTAGGATTCTCTCTCTCTCTCTCTCTCTCTCTCTCTCTCTCTCTCTCTCTCTCTCTCTCTCTCTCTCTCTCTCTCTCTCTCTCGTATATAGGGCAGCGGACATATTGATACACTTGTCAAGATGGGCCAGTATAACCCATGAGGATACTTGCAATACTCTTAATTTACAACTTACAGAGAAATATTGTTCTACAGGAGAACTTGTGATTTACGAAGTGTGTGGAGTGAACATTAATTATGTATTTATATGAGGTCAGGTTGGGTGGGTCCAGTCTCTCATGACCTCAACCTTTGACCTTACCTCACTTGACCTCAGAGGTGGGTGTACCCCTGCTTGCCCTAACAGGTTACAACACCGGATCTCACCTGACCTCAGGTCAGTGTGGCTGGTGGGGAGAGAGGTCAGTAATCTCCGTTGATCTCGTAATTGCGCCGTGACCTCATCTACGGCATAACTGGGTTCAGCAAGTATGGAATGTTGGTGTGGTGGTGGTGGTGGTGTGTGGTGGTCAGTATAGCGACAATCCTGAAATATGTTGGTGATAAACGATGTGGCGTTTGGGTAAGAGCTCACGCCAACGTATTGGCTCATATCTTTATTTCCACACATGACCTGATGAAAGTTGACTGGTATACTTTGTTTATATAATTGGCAATAATGATGAAAGATGACTGGTATTTTGGGTTTATATAATTGGCAATATAATGATCTGTGTCTGGTTAGATCCATTGCCATGTTATATTGCTCATGTTAACTGCGTCAGCACTACGAGATTAAATAAGATTCGATTTCAAAGTTAGAGAGAGGGCGTTTCTTTAACAGTGTGGTATGATAATTACTTTTAACGTAGCCTTATATATTTGACAGGTTACGTGTGTGTGTGTGTGTGTGTGTGTGTGTGTGTGTGTGTGTCTCGTCTCACTGTCTTAACAATGGTTGTGGCTTGAATATAGTTTATCAGATACCTCCTCTGTCTCTCCTTTTATGCCCCCCCCCCCCTAGCGAACGCTTTAGTTATTTATATTTTCGTATAATTAGATGTGATGATTCATGCGACATCACCATTAACCCCGACACACTCATACCCATCTTTTAACGTGGGGAGGGAGGAGCCCGCCCGCATCTCTCCCTTCACAGGGTGAGGGAGGGCAAATCTACGCCAGAGGGGCGGCGGAGAATTGTATAAGGGTGTGGTGGTGATGGTGGTACCAGCGTCCTTGCTCGGGGCATGGGGGAGCCAGGCCCATGACGTGTTTGCCTACGAACATTGGTCCAGCTGACGGATGTGGGAACACGGGGCTTTTGCCAAGTAGACGGAGGACTCTTCTTTACACAAACTTGTTTGCCGTTTAGATGATACGGTCTGAGTTATGGTATTGTTGTGTGTGTGTGTGTGTGTGAGAGAGAGAGAGAGAGAGAGAGAGAGAGAGAGAGAGAGAGAGAGAGAGAGAGAGAGAGAGAGAGAGATGGGGGTTTTTAACGCTGATATACAGACGGAGCGGGAGCGATACGGGGTCAGTGTGTTATCGTGGAGGTCATACGGTACAGACAGATGACCCCCAGCGAGGGGAAAGGTTATCATCATCAAGTCGTAGGAATATAGGGCGACCCTCACCAAGATATGGATGGACGGGGGAGGCTCTTGACTCTACTACAGAGACGCCGGGTCTTCCACCTTAACCGGTACACGTATCGTCTTGCTAAACAACACGCGATAAGGGGCCATGACCTGGCTGGGACCGGGCGCATCTGGGGAGGAGGGAGGGAGGGAGGGAGTGGTAGGAAGCGCGTGGGGGGGGGCGGCGGGGGGGACCATTCCCTAGGACCAACTGGCCTTAGGAGGGGGACCAGAGACTTCTCGCACCTATCAGTGGCAGGTGGCGAACTAGCGCGGATCATCTGTACCTCGTATCACGCTTTTCCATTCGTGTGCACAAGTCGACGCTGGTGATCCGGAGTGGTAGTGGTGTCGCATAGAAAGAGGGTATCCCGTGCACTGCAGCCGATGGTATGTATCCTCTCAATGACGGTGTAAGATGTAGGGGCAGCAGGGCAGAGCAGTCAGTGTCGAGGTTGTGAGTGTGTAGGGAGGGAATCATCGACAAGCTGATAACAGACGGGGGCAGAGTGTGGTCTGCACCACCTCCTCCTCCAGTGGTGGGGTCCTTGGGAGGATGTTGTTCCCACGGGTTTGTTTACCGTGTGTGCTTCCCACGACGCCCTCCATCGGCCGGCCGCTCAGGAACAACACACACTCGCCCCCAACTCCACCGATTCCTGTTGCTCAGTTGCACAGGTTCTCGTGCCCCTCAGTTTCCAGCTTGAGTTCGTGTCGTATTTTTCCTTAAGATGTTGCGATCTTCTCCCCGCGAGTTAAGCTGTACGTATCTCGTCCTTCTTGTGTGACTGTCGCCTAGTCTTGTGGTTCAACTAATCTAATGGGTCTTGAGGTCATTTTAGTTTTAAAGGGTCGAGAGGAAAATGAAAAATATCATTCCTCAGATTTCTCATTCAGCTTTCATCTCCGGCCGAATATGATAGCAAATATGTTATCCTTGAGGAGAAATGTTCATTTAGCCAAAGGAAGTGCGAGAACCTTTCCACTTCGAGATTTTTTTTTCATCTCAGATATTAAGCTAAAGGTATTTTTAGATACTATGTTTCGTACTATCTCTCCTTGACTTTTCCGTTCTGACGCTACTTCAGCTGTCTCAGATGTTGACAAAGCAACTTAATTAGGTAATATTTTATCCTCTCCATCTAGGATGTCCTCTTAACATCACTTAATTTTTACTTTTCAATACATACGTCAACCTTGTATCACTAGAATTCAGCAAGTATGTAACTATACATCCCTCAGTGTACACCATGGAATACATAATGTATGTCAACACATTACTACTGCAGCACATTCACTATGTAACTTCACATCAAATAATGTTTACCATTGAGTTCATAATGTATGTCAGTATAGTACTACTGCAGGTCAACCATTATGTAACTTTACACATTACGTTGTGTACAACGAATCACCACTAAATATGTAACGTATAAACTATAGAATTTAACCTGTAAAACTTCTTGTACTTATGTGGATAGGCGTCGCTCATATGTTTTTCCAAAGAGTAGAAGAATCCAACCCCATCTTGATCTTAACCTCTTTTGTGATTAGATTACCTAGTTGCTATTGTGACCCCCCCCCCCACCTGTTATGCCCTCCTAACGTAACATATCGTAAGCTAACCTAACATAGTCTCGGAAAACGTCGGATAAGTGTGGAGGAAGGAGGCTGAATCCCTAGGTGATTCGATTTTTCCATCTCTTTCCGTCACAGGGGCAGTAAGGCTGGTGTACCCGTACAAGAAGTTCTTAGGAAAAGTACGATGATGGTAGATGTGGATGGAGTGATGTGCTTGTGTGTCATGCCTAGTATCCACGTCCTCACAACCAGTGCTTTATTTCAGGCTCAGCACCTGTTTAGTGTTGAATGGCAATCAGATAGACGATGGAAGTGGTGGCATAATATTCCATCTGATTTTCGTGTATGTATGAGGTGGTTCGTTGGGTATTATGATGGAGGGAGACGGTCGGTTAGTATGATGGAGGGAGACGGTCAGTTAGTATGATGGAGGGAGACTGTGGTAGTATGATGGAGGGAGACGTGGGTAGCATGATGGAGGGAGACGTGGGTAGTATGATGGAGGGAGACGTGGGTAGTATGATGGAGAGAGACGTGGGTAGTATGATGGAGGGAGACGTGGGTAGTATGACAGAGGGAGACGTGGCCGTCAGCAGATTACAGGACTAGCATAGTGAGCCGCCAAGGTAAAGTGTATGTGGGGCTTATGGTCGGGCGGTGTAGTGACACCAGATGTAGTAAGCAGATAAGCTCGGCCCCGCAGTCATCCACGTGTTTTTAGGTGACTTGGCAGGGAAGATGGTGGTGGTAGTAGTAGTAGTAGTAGCGGTAGTAGTAGAAGTAGTAGTTCCGTGGGAACGGGGGGGTATGGGGGAAGTAGCAGTTAGCGAGGAGAGGGGGGTCCCGCGTGGGTCTAATAATAGCGGGAGGTAGTGGCGGCGTAGAGCGTGGCTGGGGCAGGCGAAAGGGGGGGGGGGGGCACAGCTAGACGCACATGCTACTTTCATATGTCTGGCGGACCCATCCGTCCGTCCCCCGGGGGGCACCGCTGGCTGGTGACGCTACCCCTCTAGCCACGCTAACACTCTACCCCCCCACACCCCGCACACCCCCTTCCTCCCGGTTTGTTGTATAGGGTACACCTGGGGCGGGTGGGCAGGTGTGTCTGTGGCACTGCCGTCTGCAGGTATTGATTAGAGGCCTTTATACTTATGTACCCACACTCTCTATGGCGCACGAGGCCCGCTCCATCTTCCAAGAAAACCCGCCCCGTAGAGGATCTGTGGAAGGAGTCCGTATCGGCGTAGGCAGTTTTGTGTACGTGCACGTGGCTGGTGATGCCCCCTCAGTGCGTAGTTGCCTTGTTAATGGACGTGTCGTCTTGTAAGTACGGCTGCTTTCCTTTTTTTTAACTGATGTTCCTACTTAACCGATACTGTTCCTCCGCCGTTCGTCATCATCTCTTCGTACCACAGTTGCCTTACGTAAGGGTCGGCTCGTCTCTCTCTCTCTCTCTCTCTCTCTCTCTCTCTCTCTCTCTCTCTCTCTCTCTCTCTCTCTCTCTAGAGGGCCTGGTCCCCGTACCCTAACATGTCTGGACGTGTTGGAGAGCAGACGGGCGGCGGCGGCATGGGGTCGGCGGCCAGCCTTCCTGGAGGCCCAGCCTCTCTTCTCTTCCTCCTCCTCTCCCTCCGGCCGCGTACCCTCCTCCCAGGCTATGCTGCCACCACGCCGCCGTTCGGAGAGGGATCGTTTCCAGCCTTCTCTTCAGCGTCTCCTTCGAGCTCAAGATTTTAATTACGTTTTCTCCTGAATAGTCGGGGAGAAAAATATGAGGGGAATAATCTCTTCGAAGGAAAATCTTGCTCTGTTGGTGGATTCGAATCGTTGTACTGGCCTGGGAATCTTGTTGAGAGAGTGTGGAATCTTAAATCTTGGAGTAGAATCCTGTACACTTTTTGTGGAAGGAGTAGAACCTTGTACCTTCAACAGGAGTGAAATCTCGTATTGGTTAGTAAGGGAGGATGGTGGATGTTGACGAGCTGGTCAAGCGGGAGTGGTGGTAGAATGGGAGAGAGGAGGAGGAGGAGGCTGGCTGGCGATCCTGTTGCTGGGAGGAGGAAGAGGTGGTGGTGGTGGCGGCGATCCCTTCCGATGCCTCAACTATGAAATATGAAGGTGCTTCCGAGAAGGGACGGTCCCTCGTCCACCCTCAGATGTAAACTAGATCTATACCGCGGGGACATATCCTCCCACTTGCATGTTTATTCTCCTCGTATAGTATATCATTGCGCCTCGTTACAAGATCGGTATTTCCCATTGGTTAACATTTTTATCGGCGTGCGTATGTGTGTAGGAATGTCAGTCAGGGCCTTGCGCGTTATATGGTAGGGAGGGGAAGGAAGGGAGACATGTTTGTAGGTCGTAAGTAATGAGATCAGGCTGTGTAACAGTTGCGTATGGTTGGCGGGTTTCGGGCAGCAGCACTTTGGGGTTGGTGTTACGGGAGGTGGGTAGAGTGACAGGCTGGTGTGAGTATGTATGGCGGACCCATGTGTTGAACTCGTGTGTGTGTGTGTGTGTGTGTGTCCTTGTTGTGGCGTAGGGGTGATCGCCTCTCTCCCTCCCTTCTGCTAGCCACCAATTCTCCCACCTGCCTGATGATACGATGCCTCCTTTCTCTCTCTCTCTCTCTCTCTCTCTCTCTCTCTCTCTCTCTCTCTCTCTCTCTCTCTCTCTCTCTCTCTCTCTCTCGTCTCCCAGTTTGGGGGACGGCGGTGAGGGGCCGTAGCACTGGGGGCTATATTACTACCCGCTGGTGACCAGCCTGTGCTGGTCAGGAGGGTTGGTTGGTCGGTCGACCCTCGGCTATTAACACTCGTGTGTCCAAGTGGCCACCACCACTACTGCTGCCTGCGTCAGAGACACCGCCTGTAATTTTACGTTTTCTTCATAAACTGGTATGGGCGAGGTAGGGAAGGGGAATGGTTGCTGTTCTGATGGGGGGTAGAGGGTTAGTGGGGAGGAAGGGGAGAATGGTGTGAGAGTACGGTCTTGGGTAAGGGGAGGAGGTTGGGGAGAAGAGGAGGTAAAGGAGGGACATGAGGACAATAAACAAGTGTAGACGGTGCTGGGTAACAGGACGCCGCCTCCAGCCGGCCCTGTTGGACCCAGAGTACACAGTGTGGGACGACGCGGGGTAGGGTGGTGTTAGGGGAGGAGGAGGGGGGGACGGGACCTGTTGATCCCGCCCCACACATACACACCCCCTCTCCTAGGAATTGGCCTCTCCCTCCCTCTCACCAGTGATCTTGTAACAACCAGCTGGTGGTGATTATATGTCATGTTACTGGAAGGTTAACCAGGTGAGCGGAGTGATTCCCAGACAGGGAATATTATTTACGATCGTCGTTGTCGCATACCTGGCATTCCCAGCGTCGTTACGACACGGTGGCCTGTTGATGTGTGGATCCAGTTGTATTCCTACGAGCAGCGTAGGATTTCGTTTCAATCCTTTCATGAAAAAATTGTAATAGCGGTCTTGTTATCGAATTAGGCGTTGCTACAGAGTCGCGCCTATATATCGTAAAGTGGAGTGTTGCGTCCATAATGTCGTAAAGTGTAACGTCTCGCCCGCTTGTCGTACGGTGAAGCGTCTAACCCACGTGTTGTAATGTGAAACGTCTCGCCCAACGTTGGGTCGTAAAGCCAGGCGTCGCATCCACCTATATCGTGTAAGGTCAAAGCGTCGTCCCCACCTGTCGCAAGGTTAAGCATCTTTACGACGTCGCAGGTGGGAGGAGGGGGTGGTCTGGTGTGTGGTAGAGAGAGAGAGAGCTGGCGTCACATGAGGAACGGGACGGACCAGCCTGGGTGACGCAGAGGTTTATATATGGAGCATGATGGTGCATCAACAGCAGGAGAAACAATGCGGCAGAGTGTATGTGTGTGTGTGTCGTTGACACCAGAGTTGTGTGGTCTAGTTGGTTTTAGAACAGTCGTTTGGTACGTAGTGATGGTGGTAGTGTAAGGCAGGTGTTGTTGTAAGTGTGTGGGGTGGTATAGCTTATGGTTGATGGGATGGTACTCAGTTATAGCGGAAGAGACAGACGCACCCCGACCCTCTAGCTAGCCAGTAGACTTCCGTCTGTATTAAAAAGAAGTTTTCCCGCTTCAGGTTTGGGGCGTATGGGAGGTGGGTTTGCGGAAGATGGTGCTCTTGGCGATAACGGCCGGCTCTGTCCATCTGGTTACAAGTGTGATTATAACAAGAGTGATGATTCGTAGGTGTAAGATGCGACGAGAATTTCGTGGAATTGTTGACTCGCTTTTGGAGACAAATGCCCGGGTTCACTTTTTCCTTAGCTATAGGAGAAAAATACTACAGCCTCTCTCTCTCTCTCTCTCTCTCTCTCTCTCTCTCTCTCTCTCTCTCTCTCTCTCTCTCTCTCTCTCTCTCTCATAAACAGCCTCGTTATTACCCATTGTTCTGTGTCTGTTTGAATTCCTTTGTATTTCCTTGAATAGTGTACAGTATATAGTATATGGTAAACAGTAGGCGTGTTTTAGCTTAAATACTTTCGTTGAAGTTAATCCAAATGTTGCCAGTTGATAAAAGTAGTTCGCTTCCAGTATACAATTCGTTATATTCGTTATATTTATGTTGAACCTTATGTGAACAGTTCATTTATCATGTAACTTGTGAAATTATTTGATGATTGTTGCCCTGTCTTTTGAAAAAAAAGAAAATACCTGTGTATCTTGTAGTGTCACTTTAATTTTTTTTTTTCATCGTCGCCACCTGGGTTACGGTAGGTAGGTAGGTAGGTAAGTAGGAGTGCGCAATAAACCCGTCCTTCTTGAGGCACAAATGAATACGAAAAAAAAAAAGTGATTAAGTGAATGTTAATTGATACGGTGCTGAACTCGAAGCAACAGTTAGAGAGAGCGTGTATAGACATATTCCCTTTGATGAACTAAAGAGATTTCGTGTGTGATTGTCGAAGTTCGTGTGTCAGTATATATGTAGTCAGAGCCAGAAACACTTGTGTGTACCAGAAACGCGAACAAAAAAAAAAGGACTCATCTCTTCATCAACACACTGGGTAATTCCCAGCCTGTGGCCCTTATAGTGGCTGTGGGAGCCGCCACAGGTGTTTAGGGGGGGAGGGATTTCACGTCTACACTGGTCTGCTATCATGCGGATTCCCTCCCTCCCTCCCTCCCTCCCTCCTTCCCCCCATCCGCCAGCATCACCGCCACGTATGACGAAACCCGTTGCCTTACCTCGGCCGAATAGCATCATTTTCTTTTTAAGATGAATCGTACAACCCCGGAACCACCTCCCTTATACAGGGCTTCTGCTGCAGCTTCGAGGCTGCGCCCCATTCAGGAGCAGGGAATTTACGGTGGCCCTTGGAGAGATAGAGAGCTTCGTGGAGGCGAGACTTGTACTCCTTTATTGTCCATTGACGATGATACAACCTCGACGAAAGTGACTTGATTAACGATGTAACCACGAACGGGGGAAATTCCAGCAACACACACACACACACACCAACTTAAGCTAGTGTGTGTGTGTGTGTGTGTGTGTGTGTGTGTGTGTGTATCTGCCCAATGATAATTTCTGCTTTTATTCGCGAGGTAGTGTGTCATGATAAGAATAAAAATGAACTTATATATCACCATCATCATCCTAAAAGAAGGGGTAAGAATTGGACGTAAAGGTTAGAAATAGGACCTAAAACTGAAGACACCTATGATTGGCTATGGTTTGAGATGGGGCTATTCTCGTAGCGGTGTGTGTGTGTGTGTGTGTGCGCACGCACGAGCTGTGGCGGAGCCGAACTGCAGATTCTTAAGGTGGTGGTGGCGATGATGTTGCAGTACCTTCTAACCCGAACTGATTTATGGAGTCCTGGTCATGGTTGGATAGAGAGAGAGAGAGTCGAGAGGTTTTGGTATGGTGAATGCCTGCCTCATGGACTGGAGAATAATCGTACATGTCGTCCAATATTTTTTTTCTTCGCCTTTTTGAAGTTTGCACAGAAGGCATCGGTGGTCCCATAGGCCATCAGAACTGACGGTTTCAAAGCGTACTATGATACCTAGTGTGGTGGGAGTGGTGGTAGCAGTAATGGTAGCGGGAGCAGATTACCATCTCGTGTGTATTCGCTGAGTCAGCATTCGATTAGGCCAAGTTATCAGACTAATGAGATACCATGCGGGCCGAACTTAGCTTACATCCCTGGGTCACCCGTGGTTGGTTGGTTGGCTGTAGCCTCCTGCAATTCGTAATTTATCGTCTCATTAGATTGTTAAACTAATATGATGGGTAGGGTCCTGAAAGTAGTAGTAGTAGTAGTAATAGTAGTAGTAGTAGTAGTAGAGGTAGTAACGCTTGCGGCATTTAAAGCGCGAAGAGAGTCGTTGTATCCATGATGCCATGTTCATAATTTTTCACTACTGTTAAATGTGTGTTCTCGAGCGTCGACGCCAGACGGAAAATACATAAATCATTATGACCCTGACACGTCCTATGGGAGACTCTCCCAGGAACCGTAAGCCAGCGAGAGTCAAATGTTAAAAAAAAAGAAAAAAAGTGGAGAGTAAAAGCTCGGTGTGTGTGGCGGGACGTTCATTCATAGTGGCGGCGGTGTGTGGCGGGGTTGGCAGGCCTGAGCGGAGTAATACTCACTCCAATGGATTCTGATCATCAGTCTTAGCGTAGACCGGGTGAAGGGAGCACGTGTCTCACTTGTGTCGTGCGTAAGGCGTTCCCTTATACGCTCGTTTCCAATTTTAATCTTGGACTTAACTGGATTTTAGTGACTCAGCCTACTTCTGCAAGGTAAGAGCTAGTATTGTAAACCGATGCTACGGCATTGGAGACGTTCTGTAACGTAAACATTTTTACATTTTTTTTGATGCTTGTGCTTTAGAGGTTTTTGACGTTTGGTTTAGTTTTGTGGTAGGTGTTGATGGTGTACTGTGAGTAATGGACAGTTATAGCCACACGATTATTATGATGTTTCTCCGTAACCACGCGTTGTGTATCCCGGCTTGAAATAATATGAAAAGGCCCGATGAATTTAAAAAGTTGGCACTCGCGGAGTTGGAGGAAAATCATGTCCCATGTCCGCTGAAGACACGGTATCGTTTCCCAAGTGTTATTGTGAAGGTCGATGTAAACCACCTGTTTACGCAGATAGTAAGTGATTAACATAACACAGATGGGGGGAATGCCTTGCCCATGTTGACTGGTGAAGCTACGTATATACAAGTTAAATCACTGACCTGAACGTGTAACGTGTGTAATTAATGCATGGGCCAGGTATTGTTAGTTGTGTGTGTTATGGGGAAGGGGTGGATGGCAGGCGTATGTGTACCGGCGAGCTGTGTGTGTATGTGTGTGTGTGTACGTGGCGGGATGTGTGCGCGACGAGGCGTGGGAGTTAATGGCAAGTGCACCAGACACGTGGGCCGGCAGGCGTGTAGTGCTTCACCTACCCTCTACCACCTACCACTCCTGGGTTTCGCCTGACACTTGTGTTGCTGATTATATTTTGTTGCGTCCATTTGTGTGCGTGGGTGTGTGTGGTTCTAGCGTCCTTGTTGCAGCGGTGTTGCTCTTTTATTGAACCCATATGCTCGTGTCCCCCAATGAAACATTTTAGATTTCACACACGGCTCTCTTGTACACACGCCTTTCCCATCTTGTTTTCATGCATATATATGTAAATGCATACATTAATACCAATTGTAAGAACTTGCAATTGTTTTACTCGTACTTGATGAATATTTTGTATGTTTTGACTTTTGTGGCGAGTGTGACAAAATTGTTTGTTGTTGGTGGGGTCGTTGCTGGCGGATGGGGGTGGAATGCAGGGTTCTTGACATCGTTTTCACCCGTGTTCTGGGAAGGTCAGGCTTCTGGCTCGCAAGGATGGTATCTGTGTGACCTAGAGGGGCTAGTTTTTAGTATTTGTTTCAATCAGCAGAGATGTAGTCATGGTTCTTTGATGAAATGTTGAGAAATAAGTTGTTTGAATGAGATTTAAAAGTATTCTGTGAGCTCAGCAGATGGAGATGGGATGTGCAATAATAGATGGTTGGCATGTGGGGTATATTTGGCCGGTGGCATGCATAGTATGGAGTACAGCTGGTGTGTTTGATCGTTCCTACACTCTGTGTATAATGTGGACAACAGTTCCACATTGCATAGTGTGAAGGATAGGTAGTGCATTGCATTGTGTGGAGAACAGCTGTTGCTTAGCTTAGTGTGGAGGACAGCTGGTGTGTCTGTCTGGCCCTGCCTCTTGTCATTCCTACAACCACTACCATAGAAAGTGTGTTTTCAAAGTGAGTTTGACAGTGTTGTACCTTGTTGTGAAGAGATTTACGACCCTGGCGCCGTTAACGGCCGAGATCCCACACCATTCAGGATTTAACGTAGGTGTACTCCGCACTCGTAGTACTAGACACGCCACATGCGTTCCCAGCACACTAACGGACAGTATGTTTGGTAGAGACGATGTGATGGGTAGTTAGATACATTGCAGCAACAGTTTCCCCAAGTTGGATTATACTTTGGAATGTTCATTTCCTATGTTGTAACCATTCCCAGAGGTGTATGAATAGAAAATGGAGGAAAGGACGTTACAGTCGAGATGCCTCCTCCGGGAACCGGAAATAGAGAAGCGGCCATATGAGTAACTTTTCCTGGAGAGGTGTCAGGTGGTGTTGAGGCTGCTGGGTCCCCGCACAGTGGAGGGGGACGGCCCGGGTGACTGTTGCATAATGTGGGGTTGCAGGAGGCCTCGTGCACTTACTGGTGCTTCCCGCCAACCTAGGTTCGTGAATGCATCATTCCTGCCACTGTTGTGGTGTGGTGGTGGTGCACAACACTGACATGCGTATGTATATTTGACATTGGCGGTAGGGGAGAGTAGACTAGGTTAGTGGTTAGGTTGGTGAGTTTGTTGTGTACAGTGTTGACGGTGTTGGTGCAAAGGTCCGGGGAGTGACATGATGTGATGCTGAAAGAGGTTAGTGACGCATGAGAAGTTGGCGTTGGTGACCGCTGAAAGTTGTAAACATGAATTTGAATATTAGATGTAAATAGAGTTGGAATGTTTGAGAAAATCGATAAACAAGTAGTTAGCTGTTATATTTCATTTGAAAGAAGACTGGTACTAGTGGTTCAGAATTTAGTATAAAGCGTAAAAAATGCTGATGATATGAATGATTGAATAACAGGAGAGTTGTCGTTAACCGGTTTTAACAAAGTTTCCAGTTTTGCTTCATCCCGAAACTTGAGAGTTCTTATCACGTACACGAAAAGGTGGTGTAAAGTGTGACAGTTTCCACTGAATTTGTCGGGAAGAACCCTCGATTCGTTGGTCATGCTAGACTGGCAAACTTGAAGGACAATTTTTGGAGAAGGTTGCTTGTGCTGAGGATTTATTTTTTCCCGTCTTGTGGTACACAAAACTATACATACATTCCCAAGAATAAAAAAAAAAGGCCAAAGAGGTTTGTATGTATTATAGATATCTTTAGCTTTGATAACTTGGACGTGATAACGATTGTCGTTATAGTACTAGTACATATAGATAAGGAGATGGGAGATAGACGGTTGTCATTATCATAGTACTGGAACATATAGATGGAGTTAGATATATAAAAATAGGTAAGAGAGACGAGAGAAGGAAAAAAAAAAGGAAGTGATGTAGCTAGTGTGTGTTAACAAGTCGACATTCATATACACAGTGACTAACGTAACATGACTCACGTGGCGTCATGAGCTGGCTGAGTCGGGCGTGTGTCCCTCATGTTTCTTCGCCTGGTGAGGGGGGAGGGGGGCTTACGCGTGACGTTATGCACCCACCTTGCTGCCTCCCTCCTTCCCCACCTGCTGCCATCACTGGTCCTCCCACCTCTCACTAGGCCAGACACCACGGGGATGGCGTTTAATGGCCTCGCGGTACCGTATGTATGAAGACTATTTATAGATTTGTCTCCCCAAGGGCTACGGCACGGGGAGGGAGGATACACTCTCCTCAACAGTAATGGATGGTAACGGGTTTGACGACCATGAAGCTGTGTGTGTGTGTGTGTGTGTGTGTGACCTATACTAGCCAGTCCCAGGTGGCAGCTTAAATGGAGCGAATGCAGGCTTCTCCCGCTGGTGGTGAAGTTTTTGTCTTAATTCCCAGGGACTTTAATCAGAGAAAGTAGAGTGGAGTTAGAGGTGGTTGACCCCCTTGTCATCATAAGGAAGGGCATAACTTTTGTAGAGGTTTGTGTGTGCGCGCGCTCGCACGCCTGTTACAGGAAAGGGCATTACACACGTGTTACCATGTCTCAACCTTATATATATATATATATATATATATATATATATATATATATATATATATATATATATATGATTTCTTTCGTCTGTTTCCTTGCGCTACCTCGCAAACGCGGGAGACAGCGACAAAGCAAAAAAAAAAAAAAATATATATATATATATATATATATATATATATATATATATATATATATATGCATTAGGTTATAGTGATGCGCGTGATCTGGTATTTGTTGACATCCACGGGTCAAAAATTAAACAAGATAAATCCCAAGTGCACTTTCATGTTATGACATCGTCTGGGTAGCTACAAGAAATCACTCCTGATATCTCCCCTGAAGATGTAATAATCACACGAAAGTGCACTTGGGACTGATCGTGTATCATTTTTCATCGTGGTTATCAGCATATTTATATAGTATTTTACGAGGATATCTCTGTGCGTATCCCCGTCTCGACCGTGTGTGTGTGTGTGTGTGTGTGTGTGTGTTGGGAAGGTCAGACGCAAGGTGGCAAGTGTCAGGTTGGCAGCTGGAGGCAGGCAGAGCCAGCGGCATCGATCCCCCAAGCCCGGGGCCCTTACCCTTCCTCCCTCCCTCCTGCTCCCGATCCTAGCCTTCCCGCCAAATTGTCAACTCTCCCGCCGAAGCCTATGGCTTCCCTTACCGTCGTCCAGTTGTATTTATATATATATATATATATACATACATTGCGTCTTCATATGATATGGTTTGAGTGTTGTATTTGGCTTTCACGTGTATTCCTTTATTGTATCAATGTCTATTTAGTTTATCAAATCACAATTTATTGAATATGCGTATAAAGCATAGGTTTGGAGGATATATCGAATAAGTGTATATAGTATATGTGAGGAAGATACCATATTCATGTAAGTATCAAAGGACTGGACGCCTTTATAGAAGGTTCACGTCATCATTGCTCACACCCGCGCGCGCGCGTGTGTGTGTGTGTGTGTGTGTGTGTGTGTGTCGTGGATCTTGTGGGAGAGTATTGCAACACATGAGTCAAGTGTTGCAGTAGACGAGAGATCGTGGTAGATGTATGATTATATTGTCATGAATGATGTGGTATTTACCAGGCACAAATAAGTGTGAAAAACTGTGCTAGATGATCGCCCTTGGTTATGTATACGCCTGATTCTGGGAGGCGTGTTGGAGGTCGGGGAGGGGAGGTTAGATTTCATCATGTATCGCAATGGTGGCTGGGTGACATGGGGAGGGGGAGGGAAGAGGTCGTACTGTCTTCGACGCAGGGAGAGGGGTGAAGGAAAGAGGGATGTGGGGAAAGTGACCGGTAATTTCAGAGATTAGAAGTATAGTTTATCTTTCTTTCCTTATTTGTCGCTTGGGTTGTACCATTTCCCATTTTTTTTTCCTTGTAAGATCAGTTGGCCAAGTGCACCACTATGGGCTGGCCACACGGATCGCCTCGGTTCTTGATTACGCTGCCTGGGTAATCGTTCTCATCCGGCCTGGTGGTGAACCCTGGGATTGCCAGGCAGGCAGGCAGGTAGGTCTGTCGGTTGGTGTAGTTTGGAGTTGAGGAACAACACAGGATGAACTAACAAACTTAGGTCCCTCAGTGCAACCAGCCTTGGGAACCAAAACAAGGGACGTAGATCGTTAGCACGTATTTGTATTATTCCGATAGATAAACGTTGCGTAGGTGATCCACTGTTAAGAGTCCAGATAACGCCGTCGGACATGGATATGCGGCGTTGCCGAGAGAGAGAGAGAGAGAGAGAGAGAGAGAGAGAGAGAGAGAGAGAGAGAGAGAGAGAGAGAGAGAGGACGCTAATTAGCACAGGTGTGACGCCACGTGGTAGACCATGTGAGTGGACGCAAGTTGGCACAGGTGACGTTAGTTGGTTATCGGAGGTGGAAGAGGGGGGGTAGCGGGTGGGTGAGTGAGTACAGGTGCACAGCGGAGGGCAGGGAGGGAGGAGGAGGAGGGCTGCTGCTGCTGCGTCTTCGTTCACGTGGTGCAAGGTCTTGCTATCGATTCTTTGCGTCCAATTCGCTGCTCTTTCACCGCCGCCCCGCAAAGGGGAGGGAGACTTCGCATAAATGCGGTGACTCTTAGTTCGTCGCGCGGACAGTTTTCAAGCAAGGACGGCGGAACCTTCCGTGTCGTAGGGGAATAACGTCGCTTTAGGTGACCTTACGTCGTCTTTGGAAGCTCCCTATAGTACGACCGGGTCGGTCTACTGCCGAAGGTCTTATACAGGAAATGTTTTGGTCGTCTTGGGTGATAATACGATGGGTGATGAGTGTGTGAGTATGTGAGGTAACGCAGCGTCTCTCTTCAAAAGAGTTTAGTCATGGGATGATTATGGGTTTGGATGTTTATCTAGAGAGAAAATTGGCGTTATCACAGTTCACACTGTGAGTAGGTATGTCTCATACTGTGGCAGTTTTTCCAATTACGATAGTCTTCAGTGACTAGTCTAGTATAGTTTGGGTAATGTTGGGCACAAAAACTCTTTTTTTAAGTATTTGGTAACAGGAAACTACTTCTCGTATTCCAGGACTACCTGTGGTTGGGCCCGAACGCCATGTTGGAGTTGGACCCGGACGCCGAGTGGTCCCAGGAGGGACCCACACTCTCTAACGACATCTGGAAGAAGTTTGAATTGATCCCCACCCCGCCCCGCTCCCCCTTCAGAGACACGGACGACCTGCTGTCTCCTTTCCCCAGCAAAGTCACAGAGTTGGACTTGGGCACTTTGCCCGACCTCTCCATGCCCTCGTCTATCGAGTTGCCACTGCTGCTCGAAGACGATGATCTCCCTCCTAACTTCGAGCCCATAGATCTGGACGCCCACCTACCGGATGATTTCCCAGGATGCGAATTGGGTGGCTTGCCCTGCGCTCACGGTATAGGACGGGGGACGTGCACTAGCTGCACGCAGCTGGCTCTGGCCGGGTCAGAACTGCGACACGACTGCATGTGGGTGGGGACGTGTACGGCCGAGGCCCACAGTCACCATTACCACCCCCGGACGCACAGAGACTCAGGGTCGCAGATCACGGACCTGTTGATGGACGCCTCGACGGCCACTCTAGAGGGAGCGGCGGGCTTCACACTCATCGCAGACATCCATCCCGATGACGACGAGGAAGACAGTCACATGGGCGACGTGGAGGAGTCCAGCCTCCACCTCTCCAGTCACCACGTCGCGCGGCCAGACACGCCCTCAGAATCATCCGAAACGGACACGGACGACGACCAAGACCAACGGGACGAAGACGACGACGATGACCACGAGCCCCACCTAGAGACGACGATCACCAACGAATACGGCGTGTGTCACGAGGAAGAAGTGTACACGACAGACACACCCACGTCCTCGGGTATCGTGCACGTGGACCACAGTTACCACTGCTTGAGAATACCTTCTCCCACTCCTACATCGTCGTCACGCCAGTACGCCAGTCGCTCATCGCTGCTACACACGCCATCAGACTCCGGTAAGTAGCAGTTGTCACGCGTTCTGTCTCCCCCTCCAAACCCCTCTCACCCATATCACGTTTTTTCTGTAAAGTGAGTCACTTGGACGAGATTATGTAGCGCCTGGGAATGTTCTCGGGAACGTGAGTCAGGAAGCAGCAGTGTCCCTTGCTTAACTACTACAGCTTTCAACACTTTCGTGTTTTGTAATTGCCTAGCCACAAGACGTTGAATACAAGTTATGCCAAACATGTGAGACATCCGGAGTTGACTCTCTCTCTCTCTCTCTCTCTCTCTCTCTCTCTCTCTCTCTCTCTCTCTCTCTCTCTCTCTCTCTCTCTCTCTCAGCTTCTGTGAGGAGTGATCCACCAAACAACTTTTTGAGGTTATGATTTACAGAATCTCACCAGAGCTGCCGTCGACTTCCTCCTGCGCCACCTTTATACATTTTGACAGTTGGCGTACGGCATGGTGGTAGTGTGTGGTGGTGGGTGGGAGACGTAGCATATAATAATAGGATATTTTGTCCCGCGTCTTTATTCACCGTTGCAGGGTCAGTAAGACGGTGTGTGTGTGTGTGTGTGTGTGACCGCGGTACAGTTTGTAGGGTAATTTAGGTAATTTTGTAGGGAGGGGGGAGGACACCATGTGGTTGACCTTGGTCACTTGTTTTATTTTTATTTTTATCTACATATAAGCCCAAGTTCTTGTGAGGGAAGTTAAGAATGCTTGCCATATTATACGCGTGTCTGTTGAAGGTGATCTGTGTCGTCGCTTGTGGTGTAAACGTAAAGTGTGAACGTTGGTGGTGGTGGTGGTGGTGCGGCGGGGAGGAGGAATGTGGTGTAGTGAGAAGTGTTTCCGGAGTGCTGCGTCGTGCTGGGGGAGGGAGGGAGGGGGGTGTGTTAGCGCGGAGGGAGGGAGGAGAGGGTGGGGGGTAGGGGGAGGCGTCTGTCTGGCGCCCCGGTGTTGCGTCATCAGGGACCTGACAGCTGTGCCGCCACCCTCCCCTCCCTCAGCCTTCGACTCCTCCACCACCACCACCCTCCCCCCACTGCTACTACTACTACTCCTCTGCATCACTGTCGCACATGTGTACTCCCACTCTGCCTGAGTGCATGTTACCACCACCACCACCTCCTTCCATGCACTCAATCGTAGCTCACATCTCCCCTAAAGTATTCCCCTCAATGAAATTAGAGTCTTTTCGTGCCTGTGTGTACTGTGTCATTACATTGGAGGATGCATAGATACTCACCCTCGTTGAACAATCTTTCGTTGTTCACTTCTCTTTTATAACTTCGTAAAAGTCTCTCTCTCTCTCTCTCTCTCTCTCTCTCTCTCTCTCTCTCTCTCTCTCTCTCTCTCTCTCTCTCTCTCTCTCTCTCGTCGATGCTTGCCACTCTGTGGTGTCACGGTCGTTATGACCTATAGATTAAGGGTGAGGGTTATGTGTGGCCGATGCACCATGCCATCGGTGGTGGACATGTGTTTGGTGTTCGAGTGGCGTGGTGGGCCGGTGTGAGGCGGTGGTGCACCCAACCCCGGCGGCGGTGTCTGGCTCAGGCAAGCCGTCCAACGGCAAAGGCCCTTGCCTGTCTCCACCACTCCTAGGGCTTCTCCAGAAGGGGGTGTGTGCGTCTCGCCCCTCAGGAGCCCTACACTTGTCGCCTTTACGATGCTTTTAATGCTTGGATATACTTAAGCTCCCCCAGCCATGGCCTCTTTTTTTATTTAAACCCCCACTCGCCCAGTTCCACGATGCGACCTACCACCTCCCTGTCTGTCTGCGGCATGTGGCAGTGTGCACGGCTTCGTGCTAGAGGCATTAACAAGTCTACGGATGTGCCTCTCTTGGCTTCAGTACCTTGCGCCGTCCCAGGCTTCGTAGACTTGGATCTCATGTGATACTGTAGGACAAGTACGAAAGATTATCTCAACGTACAGATGGATTTCCTATATCAGTTAACGTTTACAACGCTTAGATTCCTTGAGTGTACATTGAAGGAAAGGTATTTTTACTCAGTCGAGTGGAATGAGTATATTCGTTGCTAAGAATTGAAACCAATCAGCTGAAAATGTACGTGGTAAACATCAATCTTTAGTAATACATAATCGGATCACATGAAGATTCGAATCCCCCCTGAGCGCTAGGCTAGTTTAGGTTTGTACCCTAACCAATCCTAGCTTATCTATCTTAACTTACCCTTGCCTCGCCAAGCGTAGAAGAACATAGGTGGGAGTCTTCACTTGATCCTTTAAGACCTTACCCAAGCCAGAATAAGATTAAAACTCCTCAAAGATTGCGACTCCATTGCGTGTGCCTGTGTTACGCGGGAAGGGCAAGGCAAAGGGTTTCAGGGAGTATTTGCTTGGCTGCGAGAGCAGCTGAGGACACATGCATCGTCATACTCTGAGGGTTGAAGGACTCTGCGAGGTTTTCAGAGGTAGTGGTGCGCGTCGTGCGTTCAACAGCTGGTGCAGGGGAGGGTAGGTGGGGCTGGTGGGCTCTCCTCTCCACCACCTCCCTGGGAAAGGGGGCTGGGGAGGATGGTTGGTTAGGACCGCTGCACCTGGAGAAGCCTCGCTTGAGAGGGGGGGCGGGAGGTTATGTGCCTGAGGAGTTAAGAAGGGATTTAAAGGAGAAATACAGACCTTGGAGTCGAGGGGGGGCAAAGTGTTAAGGTTTGTGTTCGAAAATGTCGAGATATGGTCTTCGTAGTTAAGAATGGTAGGGGAAGAAGACGCAGATTTCATGCTCATATCAAGGATTATCATCTCCGTGTGTATGGATTTACTTCTGATTATTTATTTTCAAATCGATCCCACTTGGAGAAGACGGTGAGTGAACTCCTCAAACCGAGCGGAGGGAGGGAGGGTCATCATTCCCTTGCGTCGCATGAAACTGGACATTGAGACAACGCCCCGCAGATCCCACGCTACGGGTTCAAGACATGGCCAGCCCAATGGATGGGGGTTGTTTGGCAGGCTGGCTGTCTAGGCCGAGATGATGATGATGATACCCTCCTCCTTCGCTCACTTGGAGATGTATAAACGGGACGACTCGTTCCTCAGGTGAGGCCAGTCAAGAGCGGTTCGTTGCCTTCCATGAAAAAAAAAAAAAAAGCTTTGTTTTAAACCTGGACTGGAATCATCATCGTGGGTCAGTCAGTCAGTCAGTCAGTTTGGCGTTGAATGGCACGCTCGGCCGCGGTGTTAAAACCTTTACCTCGTCAACATCATTAACACTGGCGTTTCCAGGAGTCATTCCAGGCGGTGCCTTTGACCGTGAGGAAGAACCTTGGGCAGGATGGTTGAACTCATGCGGTCTTGGAAAGGGTTAAGAGGCACTTGTTGTTTTTTTCTTTCCTCTTGTAATGACTCGCTGAGAAATGACAAGCTTTCAGAAGATTAGTGTAATAGCTTCCGTTTACCCGAGAGTCAATAAGACGTTGATGACACCCCCCCTTTTTTTTTCCCGCTGTGTATTTCTGAGACGATGCCATGAGATAGTGCTGTGGCTGATACTAAATCCTCCCGTGAGGCTACAACATGCTGGGCCTTTGTGTGTGTGTGTGTGTGTGTTCCAGGGTCGTAAAGATCTCTTGTGTGATTTCTCGGTCGAATTAACATTGTCTTTTTCTTTTCACGGATTGTCAATCAGTTCCCCGAGACTGCGTGCGATACAGCTCCGTTTATTTTATGAATATCTGGTCGACTTACAGCTGTATCCAGGCGGGGTGGCTGTAGTAGACACGACTTAAGGTTGAGTGTCAGCTTCTGGTAGGAATTAATCAGCCTTCTGAGACGCCCGGACAGGTTGGCGAAGGCGTTTGTTCATTGGTTAATATGTGTGGCGGGGAGACGCGCAACCACGAGACCAAATCCGGACGATGTAACCCAAACCCAGCGCGACCTTGGTGGGTGTCGTTGGTGTGGTGGAGGAGGGTGGCGACGACGACGCAGGAAGGGAAGGAGGTAGGTACCAGTTGTGGTGGTTGGGGGAGGAGGAGGAGGAAGGGTGGTACAGAAGGTGTAGTTTAGAAAGGAAGTGTGTAATAATGGAAGGGGATACTTAAGAGGATGAGATTGTGGAAGTCCAGTTTGCCAGCAAGTCTGTTGCCAGTGTCTTTTGGGGCTGGAGGTAGGTAGGGTGGGCTGTTGATGTGTGTGGTAGGGAGGACGAGACTGGTTATCTAGGGGAAGTCGTTACTTGACGTGAAGGTGTTCATGGGATGACCACTGTTGGGGATACGTATGTATTATTAGATACAAAAGGAAGGAACGATTTGTTATGTTGATAAAGGGGTTAGTTAGACACACACTGCTTGCTCCAGCAACTGTCGCCTCCTTAGACACAACACGGCGACGACGATGATCATCCAGTCTTAGGGTGGGTGAGTGGTAGCCAACGGCAGGTGGTGGTAGGCTGGCACGCTCGTCGTGGAACCCCAACGTTGTACCTTGTATAACCTTTGTGGGAGAGGGGACATACCCCTCCCAGATGGTTGACGGGAAGACGTGTACAGGGACCACTAAGGTTTAGGTGTTGTCGTGTGTAGTTCATAGGCCGCCGCACGAACCCTCGTAGGGGATTGTGTATGTATTGTGAGGTTTGAACACACACACACACACACACACACACACACAGCGCGCGGAGGAGGGGGAGGAGGAGGAGGGCCGTGTTGGAATGCGGCCGTTATGTGGGGCACAGGCATGCAGGTGTTGGCGTGGGAAGTGCGCTACTATTCCCCTCGCCACCCTGGTGGTGGGGAGGTGGGCGTTGTAGCCAGGCCTCGTGTCACGCCATCACGACGAAAATCCAGCATCGCGGGGTCGAAGCCAGAAGACGAGTTGAACGCCCACGTTTTATATGTCAGCTGGGTCACCGCAGAGGCGGTGCCGACCACCGGTAGTGTAGCTGATAACGATTTTATAAGTTGCACGGCATCGTGTGTTTTGGCGAGGTGTTGCAAAGTGTTGCCGTAAGCCATGGCATCGTGTATTGAAGTCGTGAGGTGTTGCCGTATTCCCCCCTGGCATCGTTTATTGAAAGTAAGGTGTTGCTGAGGTGCCTGGCATCGTGTGTTGTACTGAAGTATTGGAAGAATTACGGTAAGCCCTTTGTATCGTGTGTTGCAGTAAAGTGTTGCAACGCAGGTTGCCGTGATCGCCTGCAACGTGCGTTATGGTAAAGTGTTGCAGGGTTCGCTCTTGTTTTTGCTCCGGCACTGTATCACATTGTGGGCCTAACTGCGTTTGTGTGGCGTTATCGGAAGCATCAAGGTGTTATAT
The DNA here is from genome assembly GCF_036320965.1 of Panulirus ornatus. Classification (NCBI taxonomy): domain Eukaryota; kingdom Metazoa; phylum Arthropoda; class Malacostraca; order Decapoda; family Palinuridae; genus Panulirus; species Panulirus ornatus. Next base: position 3,456,618 of record NC_092253.1, on the reverse strand, counting down.
GTGCCTGAGCATTATTTATAATGCCCTCAGGGTAAGGCCGAATAGTGAGATTCTCTTGCGAGCTTAAATATAACTTGGTTGTTGTCGTCAGAACTGCGAGTCTCGCTTCCCACACAAGATAAAGCACTGATACGTCTTGAACGCTTTTTCCTGTGCCATACATAAAACGTGATCTAAGGGTCGACCCATAGAATTCCTCGTTGTATAATTGACACGTTTGTCCGAGGTGCGACGGTGGTATGCGACCTCGCCCTAGGAGCGCCCAGTTAACCCAACTTCCAGCGGTGCCTCGGGTCACGTCAGGTTAGAGGAGGAGGGCTTGACAAACGTGGCTCAGTAATACTTGTGGCCATAGACACAACCCCTCCACCCCCATGCCTCCAAATAAACCTGGGGCTGAAAGCAGGTATAGGTCGTCTGTCTCAGCCCGCCACACAGGGTGGATGTTTACTACGAATGTTTGCCTCCGTCACCTTGTGCTGGAGCCAGGGAGGTGATTGATGACGACGGGGCGGAGGGGAGGAGGTGGGTCTTCCGCCTCACGTCAGGTGAAGCAAACCCAGAAGTACTGTTCCCCCAACCCCCTTTGGGCGGTCTCCATACCTCCGTCCAGTTCCCGACAAGCGAGTTACAACGATGTTTTTCATATGGTTTTTCCTCGTGTTGTAGGTGGTGTAACTACTACTACCAATCTACGACGAGATGTAGGTCGTGATGGCAGGGTCTGACGCCTGGCGGCACCCGTGAATGAAGGAATGAGGAGGTTGTACGTACCTTAAGGTGTATGGGTAGAGTGTGACGACCCCACCCCACCCCACCCAGCGCCTCTCCCGTCATAACACCAGCTGATTCCTCCAAATCAGGGTCTAGGTCATGCTTACAATGGACTAGCACTGCCTATCCTCCCCCATCTCTCTCTCTCTCTCTCTCTCTCTCTCTCTCTCTCTCTCTCTCTCTCTCTCTCTCTCTCTCTCTCTCTCCTCCCCACCGTAGCTACTGTGCATTGTGGCCGACGTGGCGACATTCGTCGTACGCTCTACTCAAATCATCCGTAACGAAGGCAGTGACTTTGAACACGTCAGGTCTGTGGCATTTGACATTATCCAGTGTTTGAAGTGTGGTGCCAGTGCTTGTGTCCCTGATGATAATGTTCAGGGCAACTGGTAGTCTGGGTTGCTTGGCGCTCGGCTCGGTTCTTCCCTCGCTGCTCTGTGGTAGACTTTCCTGTGATGTTTACATCCAGACTTTCCCTGTGTGTTGGTCGAGAGCGCCTCCTGTAGGTCAGGGCCTCTCCTCTTCCACGGACTCTGGGCAGGGCTTGATGACGGGAGCTGGTGCGGTAATCTACAGTCTCTCTCTCTCTCTCTCTCTCTCTCTCTCTCTCTCTCTCTCTCTCTCTCTCTCTCTCTCTCTCTCTCTCATTCATTGCTAGATGGTCTTTGTAACGGCCTCCTGCTCGAGCTGTAATTATGGCGGAGGGTTGGGAGGGCGGGAGGAGGAGTTGTAGTCGTGGTTAGGTACAACAAGAGAGAGAGGAGTCGTCGTACTGCACACACACACACACACACACACACACACACACACACACACACACGATGTCCTTGGCCATTTGGTGATTTTCGTCGACCGTTTCAAAGGTAATGATGATGATGATGGACAAACGAAAAGGAAATTGGATGGTAATGCACCAGGTATAGAATTGCACATATGGTAATAGTAGTGGTGTGATGCGCGTTGTAGTAGTTGTAGTAGTAGTTAGGGAGGAGCATCTGGAAAGGGAGAGTTGTAGCCTCAAAACATATTATTAGACCGGATTCTTGTAGTAAGTGGCAGCAGCATAGTAGTAGTAGTAGTAGTAGTAGTTACCGTTATGAATGGTGGTGGCGATGGTAGTAGTAGTAGTTACCGTTATGAATGGTGGTGGTAGTAGTTGTAGTAGTTACCGTTATGAATGGTGGTGGTGGTGGTAGTAGTAGTAGAGTTGCCGTTATAAATGGTGGTGATTGCAGGGAGTCCCATGGCCTCGAGTGCCTTGTGCTGGCCAGTGTGGTTGTTGCGTCAACAGCCTTCTGGGCCCCGGTGCTATATATAGCCCGGTCCACGTGTTGGCAACGTGCCCTGGTGGACGGGCAGGGCTGGGGGTGGGGTGGTGGGACGGGGGAGCTGGCTGACTGGCTGCCTCAACTGCCGCCCATATCCTCAGGTGATGGGGGAAGGAAGGGGGGCGGGATCGAACCTTTCTTTCCCGATATACGCAATTTCGTGTTGATGAACGATGATGATACATGTCATTGTCTGAAGGGAAAGGAAATTGAGGGGGGAAAAGAGGGTACCGGTGTTAAGACTAGACTTCTAGAACGCTTTTTGACGATTATGGTCATGTAGGCAAGCTCATTAGGCGCGCGTATGTAAGGAATGAATGGGCCTATCTGACCGTCCAATAGCCGGAGGCCCAAGACTGATGATGGTTAACGGCAGAGAATCGACTGTCTCCTCCTGTTAACGGTATACCCCCAGGGTACTTCACTGGCTCCCCCACCTTACTGTTCCCCAGTTACGTGACGCAGAACTACCACGTTAGCAGCTTCGTCTGCGGTTCGTGCTTCCGAGATGAAAAGTGACAGGGACGTCAGCATTAATCTTCCATTTGGTCACCGTAGGGAAAGATGATGTTAAGTGGGGAAGTAAAACAACTTCATAGAACCAAAAAAAAAAAAAAATAAAGATAAAAAGGTCGTTTCGTGGAGATGAATCTAGGTTGGATATTTGAACTTTTAATGAACAGCGTCTAAAGCACAGCTTGTGTTCTAGTAAGATCTTTATAAACACGGAGATATATATAGCTTGATATTGCCCAGAGGTTGGGCACCTCCTAGTGTGGAATCTGTAAAACAATTCACTCCACCGGTGTTGGATGCACACGCGAGACGCACGCACCGTTGGACACCAAAGACCTGCAGGAGACGGTAGTGTTTTAATTTTTTGTTCTCTCCTCCTCCTCCCCTCATCCTTGTCATCACCAGGTAACTGGAAGGCGTGCATTGCAAGGCTGGGGACTCCCGCTTACCGTGTGGGAGAGAGAGAGAGAGATCATCTTCCTAGAGTCCCAGAGACTGCAGCCCTCCTCCTTAACCTGCTGACGAAGACGATATTCCCTCATGACACACACACACACACGCACACAGAGGATGATGGGAAGTATGAGGGAAAGCAGCTCAGATGCAAGGGATCATAGTATGTGTGTTCACCCGTGCTCCCGATAGGTATAAGGGGGTAAACACGGGAAGACCACATGACTTATTAAACCAGCTGGGCAGCTGCATCCAAGGTGCGCAGGACCGGCCACGTTGCACAACTGATTTGAAAATTTGATTGCAGCAACAGACAACCTGGTGGACCAGGGCCTTCCCCCGGGAAGCGTGGTTGCAGACGGGTGTTTACAGGCACATAGTAACATCTAGGACAAGCCTAAGTTTATATATATATATATATATATATATATATATATATATATATATATATATATATATATATATATATATATATTGTGGTTAGTTGTAGGAGGAACGGTGAACGAGTGAGGAGGGCGCGGGATCTGGTATGGATGGGTTGGAAAGGTATCAGACGCAGGGTAGCGAAGATGGGTACGTGTTTTGCTGTTTTATCAGCCCAAGTGACCATCGAAGGCGATAAGGGTTATCGGGTGCCCGCATCTGTTGGAGAGCCTTATCAGCTGGGTGATGTTCGTTAGGCTTGGCATTGCCGGTGGGTATACCCCCACTACCTTCCCTTTGGCCATGAGAGACGCGACGTGGCAGCTGTGGTCGTGGCCTCCACAAGTGTGTGTGTACCTGGCTTAGGCTGATTGTGTGTGTGTGTGTGTGTGTGTGTGTGTGTGTGTGTGTGTGTGTGTGTGTGTGTAAGACTTCATAAGGCTGCTCCAGGTATCTGTTCATTGTTGACATCAAGTTTTGTTAATTATGAGCAACACTTTTAGACGTTTTATTAATTTATTAGTACAAGATTTTGTTAACCGTGTTTTCTTTCCGTAACCAGTTATGTGTGTGTGTGTGAGAGAGAGAGAGAGAGAGAGAGAGAGAGAGAGAGAGAGAGAGAGAGAGAGAGAGAATGTCAGTCAGGGTGAGGGCTTGCGTACTGGTGGTGATGGTGGTGGTCCTGTTGTGACAGTTGTGGCGTACGGTAGCGATGCTTAGGGGGTGCAGGTCCTGACCAACTGATGGGGTTGCGGTGGGGGGGAGAGAGTATGGCTGGGAGATGATATGCCTGGCTGTGTCACAATGTGGTAACACAAGCCACCCCGGGGTTCCTTCCTGTCTGTGGCATCATGCTTAGCGGGAGAAGGCTTTGTGGGGGCCAGTGGCTTCTGGCCTGTAGCGGGATGGTTGCAAGGGCAGCGTGGAGGCGAGTCTGGGGCGTCCTGGGCACGGAGAGGGGGGTCATTGGAGTGGGGGGCAAGTCTTTTAGGAGGGGGGGAAGGGCTCTGGGTACTATAAGTATTTGATCTTAGACTTAAAATAGGCTGAAAGAATATGGAAAAAGTTGCATAGTAGAAAAGAGACGTGTGTATACATATGTGTATAGTGGTGGCGGTGGTGTGGAAGCTGGAGAGGTTGTGGCATTGATATACGCATGTTATCAGTGTGTGTATTTGTTCAGTAAGTGTGCGTGTGCGTGTGTGATTACCATTGGCATTACTGGGAGAGAAGTGTATGTTTGTTGCTCCGTCGTCTCTTGATCTTGGATATACTTACCATTTTTTTTTTTTTTTTTTTTTTTAATGGGAAAGGGAGGCTAGGGAAAAATGGGAGAGGCCAAAGCCAAGTATGTGTGTGTGTGTGTGTGTGTGTGTGTGTGTGTTGGGGTTGGGGAGAGAACTGATCTGGACGTTCATTCGTCGTAGTAGTTTTTGTCTGGTGTCCAAGGGCAGCCGGGCGTCGTAAACAGCTGGTGCTGGTGCCCTACGTGCGTATTAAGGGAGAGTGGATCGGAAGGGCGACCTAAACTTGCAAATGTTAGTCGTGTAGGCTTTGTCTTAGCTAGACTAGGGTAGTGACTGGCTGGCTGACTCACTCTCTCTCTCTCTCTCTCTCTCTCTCTCTCTCTCTCTCTCTCTCTCTCTCTCTCTCTCTCCACTACTGCGTTATCCCCTTCCTCCATCAGTTACCTTCTGACGTGGAGAGAGAGAGAGAGAGAGAGAGAGAGAGAGAGAGAGAGAGACTTTATTCCCCTGCGAATGACGTGTTCGCGATTATCTCTTCCTCTGTAGTCTTGGTCAGCGTACCCGGGGAAGCATGTTATGGTGTGTGAGGAACAAGGGTGGTGTGATGGTGCTGCATGTGGGTCGTTTTGGAAGGGTAGTGTTGTGGTGGCAGTGGGGGGGGGGGGGGTTGTTGTATGGGCCATCTCAAGGCTAGTGTTGTGGCTGCGGTACCTCTCTATGGGCCATTCCAAAAGTAGTGGAGGATAGCGGCTTGTCGCTAGGCCGTCCCTCTGAAACCCCCCCACGTCTCGTCCATTTTTCGCGCGTCCTCGGTTGCCGCTGTGATTAAAACACACACCTCGCCACTTGACATTCGGCTCCGCTGTCATGCCAGTAGTAAACCCCCAGTGGCCGGGAAGACTACAGGTACTTGTGATGGTAAATAGGATTAACGTGGTCTAGGAAGCAGGGAGGTGCGAACCTGTGTGCGTTTGAGCTCTTCACTCCGTCCACCGCCTTCCGTCACCCAACACTGCTGCTTTGGTCACCACAACCCTGGAAGAGAGAGAGAACACAGTTAGTGGAATTATTGCACCTTGTTACTTGGGAAACAGTATAGTGAAATTCACAGAAAACGTTGTTTTTGGTCGAAAAGGAAATTGAGTAATACATAAATCGCCTCTTATTTATTTTACCCCTACGTGTGTGTATTTAACTCTTGCTTGTGTTGCATGGTTGGGTTTCTACGTCCAGCCATTACGAAACTGTTTGCGGAACACTGTATCGTCATCCCGTCTCTCTCTCTCTCTCTCTCTCTCTCTCTCTCTCTCTCTCTCTCTCTCTCTGGTTGACCGGGTCGACCAGCTACCATTGTCGTAGCCGCCTCTTGTGTATAGGGCCGCCGCCACCGCCGCTGTCAGCTGTCGGCCGCACGGCACCGTGGCGAGGTGGCCGCACGTAATTACCTGTGGGAGTCAATTGCTCGGGCCATGCAGGCCTCCCTGAGAGAGAGGCGTGGACAGGTTGGGTTGTTGGGGCCGCCATTCATATCCGTGTCACGCTGACTGGGGTCTTCACACAAGCTTACCGACGCCAGTTTTAATGACTGTCATGTGCTGATTTTATTCTTCTCTCACACACGCGGGGGAGCTGGTAGAGTGCGTGAGGTGTGGGCGTTGAGGTGCAGCGTGGAGTACGCCAGGATTTGTGAGTGTAGAGTGCGTGGGGAGGAGGCGTGGTGTGGGCGGTAGTTGTGGTGGGAGGGCCGGAAGCCTGGTGGCCAGTGGAGCCTCCGCCAGATGGCGGGAATCGTGTGAAGTGGTCACAGTCCTCCTCCTCCTGCTTCTCCTCCTCCTCTTCCTCCAAGTCCTTGCCTTCCCTCCTTTTCTCCCCCGACTCTTAAAACAACCTGCCCCTGACTCGCTGTGTCACCCATCATCCCCGTGCGTGCGGTGTGAGCAGGCTCTCGCCACAAACAACAGCTGTGCTCGCCTATCATGCAGCAAGGGAAGGAGGAGGGAGGTCAAGTTACAACTCGTGTGTTGGTGTAGTAAGTAATCCTGGAATCCTTACCGAGTCTTAACAGATGAAGCCGAATGTAGGTTACTCCCGGTTAGTCAGTCTGTTAAATTCTAGTTTCAGGCAGAGGTAGAAAGCCTTCAGGGGGTCATGTCACCTGCTGAGAACCATTCTCCTGTTGGAAAGGCATCAGAATCCAACACATGGTACATTAGACTTTATAACATTTTCCTGACCAGGAGCATATTTGTGTTATGACCTCAACCAATAATGTTTTTTTCTGTGAATTTCGATTATTTTCGTATTGAAGCTTCCCTTCCACGTAGTTTACTTGGAAATCAGGACCTCGTGTGTGTGGTGATATGAACATTTTTCTTTTCTTTCGGCAAACATTCGGGCATCGGATGGTCTACGTCTTGGTGCTGTTATTCTCTCCTGCCTAATATTGACGGGAAAAAGAGAAATGACGCCTTTTCTGTCAAAAGGTTTCAATTGGTTATTAACGCGCGTGCTTTCTTGTCTGCTTGTTTGTTAGGGTTGGTTGTTTAGTCCTAGTGTGTGTCGAGTGGGCCTCTGGCCTGGCCGTAACTGGTTTAGGCCAACCTTACCTTCCATCTTCCCCTCCTCTTCAAGAATCCATCTTGCCATCTTCAATTCTGTTCGTCACGTAGTTAGTCTTTCCCATTCCATAACCTCCTCCGCCTCCTCCTCCTCCTCCCACTTTTGTCTTCCCTTCCTGTATTCTCTCCTGTCGTTTATATACCTCACTTTCCTCCCTCTGCCAACCCTGCCGCGCACCCCACCGTCTTTACCACCAAAGCCTTGACAGTGTTTCCCTATATTACGCATCCCCTTCGTCCTCCTCCCTCCTGAGTCGTAGGAAGTATCTGGGTAAGCCAACTCAGAGACGGCTGACACAGGCGATTGAATAAATATAATCAGCGTGGCGTTAGTGATGCCCTCCCTCCCTCAGGTGGGTGTAAGGGCCTTCCTCCCTCTCTCCCTACCTCCAGCCGCTGGAGGGGAGGGAAGTGAGGCAAGGAGGGAGGCGGGGGAGTATCGATGGAGTTGGGAGGAGTTTGATGGAAGGGGTGACAGCACTGATGTTGTTTGTTTTATGAGGGTGTATGAGGTAATATGGTGAAGGTTTAGTGCAGGGACGTGCCCTCCCAACCACACACACGCACACACCCTCCCTCCCTTTTGTGTGGTCGATATTTGCGGTCGAGCTGTATTCGCAAACAACGATGTTTTCTTCCGTAACGCGATCTTCGACACTCTCCGACATGTGTTGAATGGGCCAGCGGTGGCACGTTTCTATACGTAAACACCCCCGGATGCAACGAAGGCAGCTGAATCGGAAGATGAGCCGCCCAGATTCTGGAGGCAAGAGGGAGTGCTAGTAAACCCCCAGATTGACACCCCCCTCCCCCCCAACTCTGTAGTGTAGGTGTTGGTTAGAGAAGCTGTAGGAGGGGGTTTGGTTTGCGAGTGGGGGGAATGAAAGGCCAGTCTTATAACGAAGTGGGGGGTTGTTAGGTGGGGGGGTGTCAGCAGTGAGAACTGGCTGGGCTCGGGGGGGGGAAGGGTTCTGTAGGTAAGGGGAGCGCGTATTATAGCCTCTCGTGAGAAGTTCAGTGTGTGCGAAGGAGAGAGAGAGAGAGAGATGGGGGTGTGTGCGGGAGGTAGTTTTGAGCAGCTAGGAAGAAGTGAGGGGAAGAGGAGGAGGAGGAGAGGTAATGTGTGTGGGTGTATGTGTGTGTGGAGGAGGGAGGGTAAAGATGACCGCGAGGTAGTAGCGTTTTGTCAGGCTGGGAGGGAGCGATATGCTGGCTGTACTTTAAATGTTACTAAAGGGGAGGAGGGCAGATGCGCGTGCTGGCCTCTGGAATGTTGGCCCTGGGAAAGAATACCCCCGCCTATATAGCAGGAGGCATTGTGACTGATCAGAGGTTAGGGAGGGAGGGGAGATAAGTGGGTTTCCTATCCTTGTGTAGCAAGACGTATAACAGACCTTAGTGGGAGGGATAGGGTGATGGAGGAGGAGAAGGCTGTGATGGGCGCCGCTGTGGTGTTGGTGGTGGTGGTGATGGCCCCAGCGGCGGCGGCGGCAGGAGGAGCCGTCGGCCCCGCTGGAGCCGGAGCGGCAGCGGTAGCGTCGGCCGCCTTGCGTCACGCTCCTCCCGGCCTGAGTCAAGGACAGTCCACACTCGCAGCTCCTGCCATCGCCCTCCTCCTCCGCACTTTTTTTTTTTTTTTTTTTTTTTTTTTACCCTTCCTCTTCGTCGTCCTCTTATATCCCCCTCTCCGTTCTGCTCTATCCTCAGCTTCATCCAACCCTCTTGGTCCTCTCCTCCTTAATTCTCTTTTGCTCTTATTATTTTCCTCCTACTTGCACTTGTTTCATCCTCTCCCTTCATCTTTCCCATCGTGCACACCCCCTTCTCAACACCACACACAACATTACCGGCCGACCACTAACCCAAACCAGCTCACGCTAGTATCACATGTCCGGTCTAGCATCATTTCCTCTCTCCGAGCGTGGGGGCCTCTCCTCCTCCTCCTCCTCATCTTGGCAGCATGGGCTAAGCGTGGTGGCCTTCAGTGCACTGGAGGCCTGGTGAGCCTCAGCCCTGAGGAGGGAGGGGTGGATGTCACACAGGCGGGGCATGGCGTGTGTAGTCTTTCTGGATCGAGGAACCTATCAACAGGATCACCAATGGCTTTGGTGCTGCAGTGCCTTCCTCATCAAGCATATCCACTTGTTTTTGACGCAGGCTTGTGTAATTACACTCCGCACACGCATCCCCATTCATTCTCTCACGATATTCACTTATATTTTCATTCATTGTATACTTTTCCCTTCTCTTAACCTTCAGCCACTCGCTCAAGTCGATCTGATGATACTCCTGGACAGGTCTCGCAGCAATCCATCATTTGCCTTCAGGTTCTTACCCATGCCTCACTATGAGAGAATGAACCACATGCTATATCACATTGCGTTCGCAAGCATGTGCTTTTGCATTTCTAAGCGTGTGTGTGTGTGTATGTGTACACCTAGAGACGCTTCTTTCTTGTACCAAAGGTCTTTACAGCTCTGTAACTTGTGGCTTGGTCTGTGTTTGCGTGTGCGAGAGAATTCTTCATTACTTTTTCGTACGAGGTTTTTGCCAAAATGTCAGGGGAAAAGGCGCGCATCGCCGCTTACCCTAGGAAAATCTAGGTTTATCAACAACTTTCTTTGAGTCGTGTGAGCTAACGTGTTGTCAAATGATATTGTGTATGTGAGGTGGAGAGAGAAAGAGAGTGAGGGTTTGTGGACTCGATGTCAGTGGCCCACGTGCGGTGGGTAAGGCTAGAGAGAGAGAGAGAGAGAGAGAGAGAGAGAGAGAGAGAGAGAGAGAGAGAGAGAACCTGCGTAGGCGGACTTGCATATTCGTGACCTTTGGGTCTTCGTAAACCTGTTACGTATACGGGTGGTTAGAATTTCTAGGTCCGCAGGTATTGGAAACTCTTATTCTCAATCCGCTTGACTTGTTTTTGGCATTGTGGTGTTATGTTAACGTCCGCACCCCCCGACCTTGACTGACACACTAGGTGTAGAGGCAACTTGATGTGTGCAGACTAGTGACAATGTGGGTTTACGTGGGGAGTGGATTTATACTAAACGATGACGGGTTGCCAGTTTACCTCGTTATTGTGATGTATACTAACTGATGATTAGTTAGTCAGTTTACCTCCTAACTTTAAAGTATACTGACTGGTAATTGGATGTGGGTTTACCTCTTGAGCGAAAGTGTATACTAAAACACCCTTCTCTGAACACAGGATGTTTTTATTTTACCTCACCAGTAACGGATGTTTTCCACGCGGTGTATGATGCACTCGTAAACGCACTTATAAACACCCTCGCCTGTTTCATGCAAGGCTGGGGAACCCCCTTTTTTGGGGGGGGGGGGGGAGAAGGGACCTGGCGTTATGATATTTGCCCTTTGAAAGACAGCAAGGGCGAGAGGACGAGGAGTGAGGGGCGTGTGTCACACAGGGAGGCGACCTTGCTTTCTCGAGCTTGAGCCTGCGTGATAAGGCTTCTTCTCCGTGCGTTATGATAAAAGTCAGAATTCGGTTTTGTTTAATGGCGTACTTTGCTTTACAGTGTCTCTGTACGGTGCGTACCACCCCAGGGGACATACGGGTGTGTTTATAACATGTCTCATACTGCCATTTAGATGTAATATATGTCTGGGTACAGCAGTTAAGCTCCTCGACCTTGGCTCTATATATATATATATACGGGTTGAAGGTCGGCTTCTAACTTGCGCATGATCTGGACTTCCTTATTATGTATATATCCCTTAGTTCTCGCCCTCCTGTTGTTCCCCCTCTAATGCAGCCCTACTCCCTCCTCCTCCTCCTCCGGACGGACGCCACTCATTACCCGTCGTCTGTATTCGTATAGGCTGGTGGAGGGGCTGGCGCCTAACCTAACCTCGTACGCCTTATTCCACCGTAGGCTAGTGACTCTGGGCGGCGGCTCAGGCACCTCCCTCCCATCTTCTTCCCCTTCGTGTAAATCATGTGTTGCTAGGTTCCCTACGGGACCTTCCCGCCACCACAACCCCGTCATACCTCCTCCTTAGCCATTGACCTTTTCTTGTGTGTGCTTAATTTGCCTTTCTCACGTATCCTTCCTTAACCCCCCTCCCCTCTTCCCCCTTCCTCCCTCCCTCCCACCTGCGTCACCTTCCCCCTTCCCCTTCCTCCCTCCTGCGTCACCTGCTACCTCATACTCCCCCCCTCCGTAGACTGGCTCTACCCCTTTAATGCTGCGTTCCGGCGTCTAGCTCGCGTCTCGCCAATTCCATACACTAGGGCCCCACGGTGGAGAGTTAGAGAAAACGGGGGTTATAGGTGGATGGGTAGGTAGGTTAGTGGGGAGGAGGAGGGTGGCGGTGGGTGACCCTGTGACTCCCTCCCCTCCATCATCCGGGCCCCGCCTCTTACCTCAACTCGTACTCTCTCTACGTTCCCTTACCCGCCTCCCGAAACTCTCCTTCCTCCTCTCACTGTCTACCATACTCTCTCTCTCTCTCTCTCTCTGCGTCCTTTTATCACCTCCCTCCCCCATCCTCCGTGCCACAGACGCCACGCCTCTCCCAGGGTTACGCAACCTTTCGTACTGTCTGGGCGCTGGTGTTCTACATGCGTAGTGATGGTGGTGGTAGGGCGGAGGAGGGTCCTCACCGGGAGGTGGCAGTAGACTCAGCCTAGACGAAGACACCCCCCGCCCTCCCCTTCCCATACTTCTTTACTTTTTCGTGATGTGTGGTGGTAGGAGGAGGGGACAAGGCACGGGTGAGGGTGTATGGCGTATATACTGGTGTGGATGTTTAGTGGTGGGAGGGGCCGGATGTGGCACTGACACGGGGACGCTGTTTTGGTGGAGGCTAAGTGATGGTAGAGGGAGGAGGTGGAGGCAGCAGCAGCCAGCCACAACATGATGTGTGGTGGTGCAGGTCAGGGGTGGGTGGTGTTGAGAGCGACCCTGTGCTCCACACCACTAATCATATACTCTGTATTCACCATTACTTATCTCATTACAAGGGGGCGGGGGCAGGGGTAGGGTTAGCCTCAATCCCGCTAGCTCTAACCCTGTAACCCTTCCTAACCCCACCAGTCCAGTCACTTGTCCGCCCGTCATCAAACCTCACCCTGTAGTCTTGTTTGTCGTTATTTGTTACTCGTTTTCTCGACTCGTATCTTTACCTGCTTTCTATATTTTCACACGGTCCTCTCACCCCACTTCACTTTTCCACACACACCCCCCCTACATCCCAACCCCCAAAGCCACATTATTTATGTGTCGTTCTCAGTTCATTTGTGGAAAGAGGGATTGATACAAATTTGGGTGAATACATGCAGTTAAGATTAACAGAAGGCAGGGATTAACATTTAAGAAATGAGCAGTGTGTGTGTGTGTAAGAGCCTGCCTTGGGTACGTTTGGAAGAAAAGAGGAGGATGTAGAGCGGGTGTCTGGTTTGGTTACCTGTCTCTCATACGGCCTAGGGTCCGATTTGTGGTACAGTGTTAAGTAGACTCGGGTGCGTGCGTGCGTGCTGCGCGTCCTTTCAGCCCGGCCCTAACTGTGAAACGGAGGCTTCGTATGTGTGTGGGGGAAGTCGGGAGTCCACAGTAGGGCCAAAGCGGGTGAGGTAGGGTACAAAATGTACAGTAAGCGCGTGGCGAGGGGAGGGAGCAAGGTGAGGGGTATGAAGTTGGTGGTCTGCTGCATTGATCGCAGGCCTTGGGGCGGCGGCGGCGGTGGCGGCGGGCGGCCGCCTGGGGACACTGCTGACCTTGAGTTGTTCAACTGCGGCCCAGGGCATTGGGGAAGGGGGGCGGGGGGCACCGAGCTTGATCTGCAGGGCAGCCTTGACCACCTTTTGGGGTGGTTGGTGATGGCCATTCGTGAGAGATGGACCGAAGTCTCGAATTCATCTTAACACAGTGGCTAAATCACGTAAAAAGGGGGGGGGGGGGATACTGCAGTGGTTGTAGGAAAAGAAAAAAAACAGTTGCTTCGTAAAATTACAAGGGGAAACATCAGCACTTTTGACCGTTGTAAAGATAGGTAATAAGCGAGCAAATGTAGTACTGAAGGAGGAGGTCATGAAGGGGTGGTCATACACACACACACACACAGTTGGAATGGTTTGTCGCTCCAGGTCGTATTATTCCAGTTCAGAATTCATGGAAGGTGAGGACGGACGGAAGGTAGGTCAGTAGTGGTGGTGGCCGTCCGGGTCACGGACGGGCGAGGATCCCAGTAAATTCGGGAGGAATCGTGGAGGAGAGGAATTCCAGTCACGTGGAGACCCGACGGTCTGTAGGCCTGGGCACGTCTCCCGGTCTTCCTCCTCATTTCCAATTCTCTGTCGAGGTATTATAGACTGGCAAGGAACACTGTGAGTGGATAGTGGTACCTTCATGTGGCAGTAAAACCAGGGAAACAATTGAGAGCCGAGACTAAATGCGGTGTTTGTGTTTGACGCAGAGCGTCATGATGATTTTCCTGTTACCAGCGAGTTCTTTATCCCTGGCGGCTGTTGACCTTCCCCTCCATGCCACTTGGAGATGACTGTGCCTCTGGTGCCTGCGAGGGTATTATTCTGGTGATGACGGACGTGTCCGTCAAGATAGCGCCGCGGCGTGGACTGTACGTGGAATAATGCCCCACTTTGGTCTCTCCCCACATCACTCCTCCTCACTCAATACATCCCTCCCTTCCTCTTTCCCATATTCCTTCTTTCTGACTTCTTCCTTCCCTTTACCATTCTTACCTCAACCCATTCGAAAATTAGATTGACGTCTTTGTACGACCTTTCCATCTGTTTATGTATGATTTTACATCTATCCCTTCCCCCAAGAGCTTTACACCAAAAAGTCCACAGATACTGAGACCCCCCCCCCCCTCTCTCTCTCTCTCTCTCTCTCTCTCTCTCTCTCTCTCTCTCTCTCTCTCTCTCTCTCTCTCTAGTCAGCAAAAGTGGGAGGGGCGTTGTCTCGGCTAGTAGGGAGGGAGAGGGGAGGCGGGAGAGGCCGAGGTCGTACGCTGCCGCTCGCTCCCAGTCTCACACAATCGATACAAGCGGCTGGCTGCCCTCAAAAGCTCCGCTAGAGGAGGAGGGAGGAGGAGGAGTATGAAGAGGAGGGAGAGAGGGAGGATCTTTTTGCCCTCTCCATATCCCCCTTTTCCCCATTTCTTTTCCTTGCTTTTCTTTTACTTCTCCAGTTTTGCCTTGCTATTTTAATTCTCCATCATCACATCCCTTCGTCCACCTCCTGTACTTTTTCTCTTGCATGCAATACGTTGGAGTGTTCTGCAATTCATTCTTGCTGGATGTTTTCCAATAGAAGGGGATTTGCCTCCAGTTCGATTCCTATAATACTAGTGTACTCTAAAGCGAGTGTTGTCATTGCAAGGCCCATGACGTATGTTCTCCACGTCATTCCTGCTCTCTTGGTTCCAAGCTGCACAGTGAAGGTACATTTCCATGACTGTTAGTCAACCTAGACGCAAGTGTTTGCATTTTGGAGGTAACCCTGTGACATCGGGGTATGTTTTTAACCTGAGGGGATCCCTTTGGTTTTGAATCGAGGAAAACGGGAGTCTTGTTGGGGCGACTTTAGCAATCTAGTCCAGGTGGCTCACTCGCAATATGGCTAGTTTTTTCTTCTTCTTAAGTACCTGTTTTTTGATTTTCAGTGAAGGCTTTGATGTTGCACTCGAGTTGATACAATGTATTAATCTCGAGTAATCTTCCCTTGCGTGTGTTTCTGATGATGTTGATACACTGGGTAATATCTTTTAACTATGTATTTAATACTTCTCTTTTTTTCCCTTGATACAATGTATTAATCTCGAGTAATCTTCCCTTGCGTATGTTTCTAATACTTCTCTTTTTTTTCCCTTCACAACAGAAGACGAGATAGACGTCGTCAGCGTTGGCAGCCCGGACAGTGGGTACTCCGGCAGTTCCAGCAGAAGCACCACAAAACGACACGGCGACACCACCTACATAACGACGACAACCACCGCCAGTGGTGGGATGAAAAAGATTGTCAGGGTTCGCACCAGTTCCCTCCCTGCGAAGCCCTCCAGACGGATTCGCAAGCAGCTGCAGCAGGCCATGGCGGCCGGGGTGAAGAGACGTGGCTCTGGCGTTGCGACGCCCCACGGGAGCGTCGTCCTGCTCCGGAAGACTGGTGCTTCCGCCTCGCAGCTCAAGACCCCCAAGAGAATGCAGAGGAATCTGGTGCCGCGGAAGCGCAGGTCGCCGAAGTCCGACTCCGACGATCCCGAGAAGCGACACCTACACAACTCCCTGGAACGCATGAGGAGAGTGGACCTCCGGAATGCCTTCGAAGAGCTGCGGTCGCTCGTTCCAGAACTGTGCGATCGTGACAAGGCGCCCAAAGTAGAAATCCTGAAGAAGGCGTCCGATTACTGCCACAGCGTCGTTGTGAAGGAACAGACTCTGTTACAGGAAATCGAAAGGCAGAAGCGATACCACACTGAATTGCGGAAGCGACTGCTTTCGTTACAGAGACAATTACGTTAATTAGGACTCTCTCTCTTACATTGTTTCGTAGTCAAATTTTAGGTGTAGATGGGGGCATGCCTCAGGATTGCCCTAGATCACAGTGGTGCCTGAAGGAGGTCTTCGTCGCACTGATGGTCCCCCCCACACACACTGAACTGTAGAAATAATGTAGATATAATGTGTGTTTGTTCAAAGCTCAGGGCGAATCGTCGCTTCTGGAGTGATCTGTGTCAGTTGATAACTTTTTTTGAGTCGAGGGGGACCAGCAGCGCGCTGCAGGTCTGTCGCTCTTCTTATTGAGGGAATTTAAAGTGTTCAAACAGTGTACTGGACCTAAAAGGCGATGCCCGCTCCTTGTGGGGCGTAAAGCCTTGACGGCAAGAGCAAAGCCATTGTCGCTTGACTTGGGAGGGTCTTTTCCGCCTCCTAAAAGGCATTCTCCCGGTAGGCATAGAAGAATCCAAACGGTTCTGCAACCGCCGTCATCTGCAGCAGCTGTAATATATATATATATATATATATATATATATATATATATATATATATATATATATATATATATATATATTACAGGAGTGCGGTGTACATACAAGCATAGACTTAAGTTTTGAATGTATAAATCAAATTTAATGTGTGTAGACAAGTTAATTATTACTATTCTATTTAGTGTGTAAGGGTATGGTCACGGATGTACCTTGTTTCGGCTCCCTGTGTATAAGGGAGCTTGTACAGCAGAATAATGATTACTTTGTGATACATGTATTATATATATATATATATATATATATATATATATATATATATATATACACAACCTGTAGTGGCACGGCATGGCTTGGAGAGGGGAAAAAAGATCACACCATGTTTAACGACACAGGTGTAGTGAGGTACTGTCTGTGTGTGTGTGGAGACTTCGCGGGGTGTCGTGTGTCTGCATCGCCCTTCCTTTGTTGGCTAGTGTATGCCTACACTCGCGTGAAATTATTCAAGAATTATGATATTTGGATAAATGAAGGAAATTGACTTCGTTTAACAACTGTGTATGATAGCATCGGTACACTATGGTGTACATGATCAAAAGATGAAAAATTGGCTGATTTTATGGGAGACTAGTTCCAATTTTTTTTGTGTGTGTGTGTAAAATATACATATTTTGAAACGGCTGACCACGAATTAGTAAGTTGTTAATTAAAATTAATTAACCTTTGAGCTGTTGTGTATTTGCGCATTCAACAATTTTCTTACAATATCATCCCCATTACTGAATTTATTGGTCGAAAATAGCTTATAGTTTAAAGTGAGAAAGCTATAATTTATTTTTTAATCCAAATGTCAATTACGGAAGTGAGTAGCCGTATATTTTGCTTCCATATATATTTTTCTTAATGTGTGTGTGTGTGTAGGTGAGGGTTGCATTGCCTTTGTAGACTAGTACTCTACTACCGCTCTGCCTACCCTTGTGTTGCCATGATTAGGATTAAGAGGGGGAAGATTGCATATCCTACACCACACGTGGATGTTCCACACCTCTCGCCATTTGCCCATCGAGTGATTCCCTTGTCCTTTGCCAGTTGTCAGAAGCCATTTTCCCCTCCTCCTACTGCCTGCCTTCCTGTCTTTCTTTCCCTCCACTTTCCCAACCTTCCATTTACGATTTAATTTGCATATACCACTCGCGCATCGTTATTATTTATCTTGCTTCGTATCCATCTCATTAATTATTATATTCTCGAGTCATTGTCATCATCCCCCATGTTTCACTCCTAACATTTCGTTGTTATGGTTACGGCATACATAGTCCCTGTACTGCCAGTCACTCGCTCATCGCGTATTCACTTCATGTGGTCAATACATTTTTTTTTTAATTCATTTTCGTTATAGTTAACACCCTTTCCCTCCCTCCCCTATCCTCCTTCTTACCTCCCTTCTTTCTTTCAAAGCTAAAATGAATATTGTTCTACTGTACTTTTTTTTTTTTTTTTTTTTTTTAATGCTAAGTGTATTTAGACAAGCCTATACCAACCACCCTCCACTGTAGATCCTCGCATTCTAACTTTAAATTTCAAAAGTCCGCTGCTCCTAACTCATCGTGATTAACCAAAAGCCAGTAGTTCAAAAAATGATGTTTTCGTAACAGGACGTACCATATTGTTCCATGATAGATATATATATATATATATAGATAGACATCTGTAGTTTTTGTCGGGTTAAAACTTGGGGAAAGTGTGATCTCGCTGCACATTACTTTTGGGCATTATTTGCTTCCGTTGAACTCCTCTGTTGTCAGTAGATTATTAAGCCAAACTGTAACAACCTTTGTTTCGTAAACCTATTTCGTATGTAACAAAAAGTGGTCAAGGATTATTTGGTTCCATTATTTTATATATATACATGTTATTTTTTCCCCTTTCCAATATGGTGTTTTTAAAGGATTTTACTTTGCTTACATTGGAAAATGCATTTTCTGTGTGATTACATACTTATATGTACGTATATTGGTATATTCTGATAATTTTATTTGGCCTCTTTTTTTTTTTTTCCATATTGACATTTGTATATACAACTTAAGTGAGCAGCAGATAGTGTAACTGGATGTGGGCCTGGTAGTTATTGGAGGATGGCGCTGTACCCTTTGTACTCGAAAACAGTGGTAGAAGGCACTGGACAACCGTCCTATCCCTCCCTCACACTCTCCCTCCCTCCCTCCCGGTACTGGTTCAAACTCTTAACGTTTTGTCTCTTTTAAGTAGCACGAGTTCCCCTTATACCATGTTATCTCTCCCCCCCCCCCCTTTTTTTTTTATTAATACAGTCTTCTGTATTCATTGGCGTTGAACTTTCACGACGGGATTGCATCTGTAGGATGTTTAGCTTAAAAAAAAAAAAATGAAACGTATCAATTTCGTGGACATTTTATCTCTGCGACGGAACCACCTGAAGCATTTTAAATGACAAAGGGAGAGGACGATTTGGAAATTGTAGAAAAGAAAATTTACCAGTACTGTGTAACTTTGTTTTCCCCCAAAAAAATCCTTACACTCATTTGGCCCATATATACATATACTCCCGGTTGCGTAGAAGCTTTTTTCAGAGAAAGTTGATACGAAGATGTAAGACTCAGTTAGTGTATCTTTTATTTCTGTATTTTGCATAGTTTCTCTGAAGAAGGCATCTGCGCCAGCCGAACTGTTACAATTATATATATATATATGTATGTATATATATATATATATATATATATATATATATATATATATATATATATATATATATATATATATATATATAATCCATTTGTCTCTAGCAGGGAGAAAACATTTTTACGTGTTGACTACCACCTTAGGTGTTAGGAGAGGTTAAATATTTACTGCTCAATTTTTTCTGAACCCAGCATTATTTTTATATATAAAATGTTCCAGAAAAAAATAGCCAAAAATATTTATACGGCATAACTTTTTTTCATGTGCCACCCCCAACTATCAACATATGTTGTGTCCCAAGAAGTTAGAGGAAATTTAATTTTTTTTTTTTTTCCTTTAGCACAGATTAGGTAAACAGGTAGTAGTTGTAGTTCGTAGGAACATTTTAAGGTAGGAGAACCTCTGTGAACGCTGTGCTAGAGTGATCCAACACCTCTGCCAGTGGCCTGTTCAAGAATGGTGAGGAAGTTAAGGGAGGAAAAAATAAATTTAATAAGAAGAGTCTCTTGCTGTGTCCACCATCACCTTCAGGGAGTTCCCGAAGGGAACAACAGGCGTCAGAGATAGATAGATTTATAGATAGATACTTTTTCAAAGAGCTGTTTCGCTTTTTTTCATAAAGTTCCATAATTGTATGAAACAATAATAAACTAATTTTCCAATGCATATACAGTAATAGAAACCATTTTTTTAAGTTTTATGATATGGGACAATATCTTCGCGAGCTCAGGTTTGTAATGTAATCATTAACCGAGTTCTTTATTAAAGATTTATTAAAAAAAAATTCTTTCAATTTCCTTTTCTTTTTTTTCATATTTGATATATGTATATCTGTAGTTCCAGTACTAGCCTTTGTATCCTTGATTGGATACAGTGGCACTAGGGATGCATTCCGTCAGACCTGAACACCACAAGTCACATTTTCTTTAGTTGTCTGCACTTCCTTCTGATCGAGCAGCCTTGCCACATTTCACCTTAACGTTACGCTTTCACGACCGAATCATCCTTCACCAGACCACTTTCCATGACTACAGCTCTTCGACACGTTCCAGTCTTAACCCCCCCCCCCCCCAACGTCTTACCACGCTATTGTCAAACACATTCGGGAAGCCGCCTAGACATTCACTTCATCTCCCCACCACATGTTACCCTTTCCCGAATATGCCCCTTCCACTGGTGATTCCCATTTGTTATTTTCACACCAAGAACCTCCCCTTTACGTTTACTGATAAGTGTTCACCCCTGCTCTCCTTTGGCCCTGTTTTTCAACCCCTACACTTTCCTCTTGACCCCCTGCCGCTTTCTCAATCACTTGCACTCTTTCCCTCTTAATACAGCTCACATACACACACCTTTTGCTAGCAACATTAATTTGTCATCCAACCACTCGCTACCCTTTCTCAACTCCCACTTTAAACGCCTGCCACACACATCTCTTGCACATGCCAGCACCGCTTCCCCTAAATATTCCTCACCCATTCCCCTTGCTTCGTTTTACTTTTACCTTTGCCACTCTAAACCCCCCCCCCCCTCCATCTCTCCAGGTATTTCTTCACACACGTTTTCCAGCTCACCTACTTTCGCTGCTCTCTTCAATCTTACTGTTACCTCTTTACAGAGAATCCTATAAATCTTCAACTTATCCCTCACCTGGTAATGAATATTAACCTATATTAACCAGTTATGGCTAATGAATAGATATGATAAACATAACTTACTCGGCTTCATTTACAATCAATCGCTCATGCCTTTAACGGCTTATGAATTATGTAAAAGTCTTCGTAAACTGTTGCTATGGTGTGGTTTGTCGATCCACCCCCTCCGCCTCTGGGGTTCAAACACCACACCTACTGCTTTACTGCATTTCCGGAACAATTGATCGTCTACCCATCCCTTACTTGCATTAGGGTGTCAGTATTATCAAAACTTCATCTAATCTTGATTGCAGATTCACTTAATGCACTCACTGTCTCTTCCCTAATTTCTCGATTTCTTTAAAAGAATTCATACCAACAATTCGGCGTATTAATAAACCGGTACCGATTCGTTAAGGCCTGTCTACACGAGCGGGCCTGATCGGCGGGTTTGCCCGTTAACGGGCAAATTCTGGCGGGCCTGCCCGTGAATGTTGTCCACACGACCGAAGTGATGAACAGCCGGGCCTGGCCTGCCCGACGATGTAGCCAGGAGCGGGTGGAGTGCGGTACGAGAACCATGGTGCCTAGCATTGTCAAGAAAAAGATTTTGTGCGTCTGGCAGGGTAGAAACTCTAGCTACCGGGCACCAGCTCGGTGATTTCGCTCGGCGGGCTTTCGGGCAATTTGATAGTTTGCCCGTCAAATATGCCCGTTAACGGGCAAGCCCGCCGATCAGGCCCGCTCGTGTAGACAGGCCTTTACAGCGTATTGGGAGTGGCCGCCGATTCCGTTTCATTGTTATTCTAGTGTTCGCGTGGAACGGAGGTGTCTGGGAGCTTTGAGTGTTTTAACGAGTCCCGGAAGAATCTGAAACAGTAATGTGTCCTCAAGAGCTCTAAAACGTTGTGAAGTGTTTTAAGAACAATCTTGAAGGAAGTCAAAGTGTTAAAGTAGTATTCTGCATGACTGTAAACATTGTAGATGCGTTAAAAGTAAATTCTGAAGGATTTGATAAGTGTTCCGCCGGGTCTTGTTGTTTAGAGGTGGTCTGAATTGTCCCAGAGTAAACAAATGCGGATAAAATAGAACCCATATTTCACCTTATTTCGAGTTTTCTCCGACTTACCTTTCGGAGGACGTGCTGCTTTAACCAAGATCTGTTCTGTTATCGTATGCTCAAAAAACTATTTTCATTATAATACACTTATTTGCATAAGGAAACTTTCCATGCAACACGCCACTGCTCTCGACGTACAGACGATGAAAACCACCGGTAACAAACTTAGGGCTTTAATATGAACCAAATAATCCGACCTAACTTTAACTTAAACCAGCTATCTGGGGCTGTTGTTCGACTGAATAATCATCTGAACATTTTCAATGGTCACTTGGTATATTACAGTAGGTCACGTGTGGTTCTCACCGTGTCATAACGTAATTTTGTCCTTGTCGACCCTCATCGCCAGACTGTTGACATGGCCTCATTGTTTCGCACGAAGAACCCCCTGATATAAGGTTTTAAGTGTGTGTGTGCGTGATGAAAGCCTTAATTCAAACATACAACACCAGAAAAGTATCATTGAATATAATACGTTTATTGTGGAAGATGTAGTGTATGGGAATGAAATATGGGCCATAAAATCGTCCTTTTAATTTCAGCCATTTAGACTGTGGTCCGTTTTGAGGTGCTGGGATGTCCTCTGAAGTTTCATAGAAAAGAACATAGCCTGTCTTACCCACGAGTCATACGGTAGTAATATGATGACCTAGTGATTTATAATGACCTTGTCTTTCAGTGATTAGTGTTTGTGTTGCTTTCTTCTGTGCATTGCAAATAGATTTCGGGTTACACATTCAGATTACGACTGCAGCGCAAATATGAATGTTACGAAATTCTGGACAAGCAAATGACATGGCACGTAGCTCTGTTGCAGCAAGGGAACTCAGCATCCAGAGCAAAGAGTACAAGACTAACCTTTAACTGAACAATTCCCCGATTATGCCATAAAGACTAATGAACTTAAGTGATACATCTCATAAGGTCGTGACAGTCGACCATCCTTCCTGAAAAAATAAAGCTATTAACAGCCGAAACGAGACTGTAACACTGTGACATAAAAGGTTTTCATGAACACAGTTTGTATCTCGAGCATGCACCGTTATGTACACCAAGAGGAAGAAAACAAGGAAAGGAAAAGACTTTAACGAGGTGGGTGAGGCCGTTTTGGCAGCCTGCATGCTGAATCCCACACACCTGTCGTCTCCCGGCCAGCCACCTGTACTGCATTCTCTGCATATAGATAAGGTAAAACAATATTATATAACACTTATTTAACTTATAATTGTGTTTTAGGGACTCCTGAAGCTTTTCAATGTTGGTGTCTTTCATTTAGAATAAAATATGCAGGTGGTAATTTATATTTCTTACTTATTCTAAGATATTAATTGAAGTAACAGTGGGGAAGGATGTAGAGGTTAGGGAAAATATTAGGTGAAACACCAGCCAAAGGTTTCTGTGAAAATCTCACATATAGCTTTCACTTGATGCTGAAATATGCTTTGATTTTCAATGCTTTGGTGGAAATATACGGACGGCTATGTCTGCAGCTTCCCTTCACATACAGAAAAATGTTCTTTGAACTTGTTTCATTCGCTGAAAGGCTGTGTCAGTGACGAATGTACACAACGCCCAGCAATTCCATGTAAACTGTAGACCATTACAATCACAAATCATTCTAGGAACATTAAAGGTTAAGTAACTCTGCTGCTAGGGGAAGTTCGGTGAGGTTTCATTAGTTTCTGTTGATTTCTAGACGTGTTTCGACTACTGCAATATTAATACACCCCACGTTTTCCCCGACCTTCACCGCCCTCCCCACTATCGACATGCGTATTTCCGTAGGAAAAGAAGGAACGGAAATTACCACCTCCGGTTTTTATTCTATACTAATTCCAGCAAATAACTAAGTGAAATAACTAGGTGAAGATGAGATAGGTTGTAAAAAGAACAAGATAACTAAGATAGGTTGAAATGGATTATAGCGCCATCCAAACACGGAGGTACGTCGCGAACGCTGACTTAGTGAGTATGTCTGAACAAACACATCATTATACCAGGAAGAAAAATGTACGATAATCAGTATTATGTGATAATTAGGACATTTACGCAGTCATTTACCCGATCGCCGAAAAAACTAATCCAGAGAGCCCTCCCCCTCTTATGCTGCGGTGAATTAGAATTACATGAAGTCAGGAATTTAAGTTACTGGAGATGTAAATAGGAAATTAAGACATGGGTCACATGTCCAGATAACAGTATAGCTAACATCATGACTATGAATTAGACATGTAATTTATTAAACTAACCAGACATTCGACTTTGAGGCTTTGTCTTCGAAATTGGGAAATCGGTACAACTAAAGGACTATAAAACAATGAGATTGACGAGAAATACAACGTTTAAAATGAATCGCTCTCCGCTCGATCTTAAAAAGCACACAGCGGATCGGAAACCTTAAAAACAGCAGTTGTAAAACTTGAAAATAAACCAGTGATTAAACTGGAAGCGCTCGAAAGCAAAAAGACACGATACGTCTATACAGACACAGGAGACATTACCAGTTTGCAATATGCGGACGGGCATATTAGCGGCCGCTGATGTTTCGACGCCATAATCACACGTTATATGGTGTCCGACAACGCTGATCTAGTATTCACCGTGTGATCGGATCTTTGAAAACACATCCTTAAATGAGTCAATCGGTGCTCACACCTGGCTTTGCCACCACACCACTCCCTCACGACACTCGCTGCTGCATCTGCTGCGTGACCACTGCTTGCCTAAGAAAGGGTCTGTTGATGTTTTCGTCGCTACTGCTGCTGTTCTTGCCGCTGCTGTCGTGTTCTGCTTGATAGGGATCCTTTGAAAGGCTGCAATAGGTATGAGGAAGCGACCGACTTCACGCGCGTGGTTAAACACGCTTAACAGCTTACGTAAAACTCTTACCGGTCCAAGGGGGTTGGTCTCGTATAGACTTTACTGGGGTCATGATACGGTTTAGAGGTGGGTTCTCGCACAGCCCTCATTGGGGTCCTAATGCAATGCTGAGGTTGGTCTCGTTCACACCTCACAGTTAAGTGTGCCCGAGATAACCAACAACTTACAAAGTTAGGTGATGGTGAGCGAACTTAACGAAGATAACATTTGTTTTACGTTAATTATGGGAAATATTGGTGAGAGACGGTCTTACAGAAGGCAAGGGGATGGATGTTTGCCTCGTTCCTTCTCCGTAGCTTAGCACAGACAAAAATCATGGCGAGGGAAAGGCAAGAGGAGGAAAGCCCCACGGGGCTGGTCAGTAAATGGTTACCTAGCTTTTAGGTCAGGGTAATTACATATTTTCACTGTGTACGTACAAGGGGGTAAAGACAAGGTTCACGAGTAAGGTTAATAGACTCCCCTTCACACATGAATAGTAATAACGAATGGTAACCGCACATATAATCAACAGCCCGCCGAGGAAGAGAGCTCCTAGGCTGCAGGATTATTTTCGAGATTTCTTAAGGTCTCCTGTGCCCCAGCATGTACAAACAACGGGGGAGGAGTAAATGAAGGGGACCTTGAACTATATAGCTTTTGATGACAAAGTTTGATTCTGCCAGCTGATGTGAATCAGTCTTTTGCTGCATTGGTAGTAGTTTTTTTGTGTGCGTTTGTTTGTGCCATTGATTTATTGATTTTATCTTTGGGAATGATTTAATAACTTTAGCACTGCCTGAGCCTAATTGGAGGAGTTTAAAAGATTTGAGGGAAATTTAGTCCAGATAGCCAGACCAGGTGAACCAGTCTAAAGTCAGCTAAATATTATACACACACACACACACACACACACACACACACACACACACACATTTAAGTAGGCTGAGGGATCAGAAATCATCATAAACAAAGGAGTAAAGAAAGAAACTGAGTAATGAAATGTTTTTAAAGGTCTCGCTGAGATTAAAGAGGGAGGGATCTAAAAGATATAGTCATTGGGAATGAACATAGATTCAAGATATCTGAAGGGCTTCAAAAAAAAGGTGTGTAATCAGAGGAAAGAAATGTTCAGTGTCTTTTTTTTTTTTTTTTTTAGATGTTCTAAAGGCTGTTCAGCATGAGGAAATGCCCAACATCACATACAGGAACCCATGGAAAGTAATGGACAGGGCGTGGAGAGCAGGAACAATTTCAGGGGATGATCATTAGTTCGAGGGCTTAATAAAGACCTGGGAACATAAAGCCTAGTACATGGGAAAAATTTAAGTGAAACTAGAGAGAAGGGTGCTCTCTCGCTTACAAATGGGACGTTTGTGGAAGTTTATGGGTTCGTTGATGAAAGGTTTGGGAAAGTTCAGGGTATACAGAATCAGTGTATAAGAGGTGGTCACTGTGTAATAAACTGAGTGAGAGAACAGTTAATGTGGACAGCATGCAGACGTTTCAAGATATTTATGATAGCAGAGATAGTTCAAGAGATGGGGGGTGGGAGGCACGAGTGTGAAACTCCCTCACCGCAGGGTACAAATAGGTAACTACACACACACACACACACACACACACACACACACACACACACACACTGTGTGGAAGGATTCAAGCCATTCCTATTGGGACTCCTTTGAAGTCCTCCACGGGTAGAAGACATCAGCTTGGGGATGAGAGAAGACGTCTTGAATTCGCGGCAGGAGGAATTTAAGAGACATGGGGGACGGAAGATGACAAATTTGGCCGAATTATGGAAACGGGAGGGAACTTACTCGAGCGAGCCGCGCCACCCCTGGATGTGTGTGTGTGTGTGTGTGTGTGTACCGGGGTGGATGGTACGCCGGTCTAGCCAGACGGCAGCGGCGGTTGGTCGGTCAGCTGCGGTGACTGGAGTTTAATCGGAATTTATTAGCAGTGGGTCAGTGAACCTGAGTGAGATCAGGTTTGGTCGGAATTTACAAGGAAAGGAAAAATATAAACCAGATTCTCATTATATAATATTTGTACTGGTTATCTTGCCTTGTGCCTAACTTAGGAACCACCGAGTCTTCATAACATGATCTTGGGTCATCGTAGCGTACCCTCAGGTCATCACAGCATGGTCCCTGGGTCATCATGATATAACCTTAGGTCATCACGACATACCCCCAAGTTGATGATAATATAACCCTAGGTCATCATAACCTAGGACACCCTAGCATAACCATAAATCATAACATAACCCAAGGTCATCATAGCATAACATTAGGTCATCCTAACATAAATCTAGGTCATCATAACGTAAATCTAGGTCATCACAACATAACCCGACGTCATCATAACATAACCCTGGAATAGATCATTATCATAAAATCCTGGGGCATCTAAACGTAAGCTTAGGTCATATTAACATATCCCTTGGTCATCAAGACATGACCCCCGAGTCATCATATCGTGATCGTAGGTCATCAATAACAAAACCCAAGGTCAGCATAGCGAACCAGTTCTTAGGTCATCTTAAGCTTTGTCATCAAGGGTCATCAAAAACATAACCCCTCCAAGGTCATCACAGAATGACGCTAGGACATCATGACCCAGACCTAGATTATGATAACGTTGACAAATACGTCACCTTATTAGCATACTATATGAGATTTTTTTTTTTTTTTTGAGACGTGATTTGTTTTAACTTTGGTGCACCTGTTGAACCCCACCCACACTCGCCTCCGGGTTTATAGTTCACTCCCAGTTCTGACGCCAACCAGGTGTGATTAGCAGCTTGTGGCCGACGTTGAAGATTGGCCATAAATCACGGTCGAATTACTCAACAAAGCCTTTTCAGAACCGGTCGAATAGAGAAGAAAAGGCGTCAGTGCTGGTCGAATAAATCAACAAACCCTGGGAACCGGTTTTTTAAAATCAATACAGCCATATGAAGCGAAGATGATGATGCCAGTAATTGTATATGTCATTATTGTATATGTTTCTAACGTCATTCTTTAACCTTCATCTTGAATTGCAAATATGTCAGAAATTATAACAAGATTATGTAACCCAAGGACCCATTTTACGGGGTTCTTGTACATTTGAGGCTGCGCTGTAGTCAGCTGCAGGGAAATGATACTCTTCTTTGAAGGCAGAGTCCGGTAACACCTCTAAACAGACACACACATCTTGTGTGTGTGTGTATATATATATATATATATATATATATATATATATATATATATATATATATATATATATATATATATATATATATATATACTATTTACCTCTACACCCCGAGAATCGAACCCCGGACCATCTGTGTGGCAGCCAGGTATCTGAACCCTCCTGTGCCAGGTTGTTAAGAAGCTGTTCTAAGCTCTTCGTGGCCTAGGGGTTAGGCTACCTGGCTGGAACACAGGTGGTCCGGGGTTCGATTCTCGGGGATAGTGGTAAATACTTTACATCAGATATCTACATTACATGATATATATATATATATATATATATATATATATATATATATATATATATATATATATATATATATATATGTATATATGGTGTGTTCGTTCGTTCATGGTAATGTGCACATGCAGTTGTGTGTGTGTGCGCGTGTGTGTGTAGATACGTTGGCAAGTAAAGTTATTCCCTGGACACCAACTGTGTGTTCAGATACCTCCACGCCTTCATCTGTCTTCAAGATGGATCTCTTATATTAACACTTCCTAAGTACCCGTTCATCAGTCACCCGGCCAGGTGTTCAGACCAGGTGTTCGGCGGTGGAGAGAAATTGAGTGGGGGGGAGGAGTGCGAGTGATCCCTGGTTACTTGGGGAGGAGGAGGAGCAGCGTATCATCGCGCTCCGGCTGTGTGTGTTGTCGCCGTCCGTTGACTCGTCAGACGTGTGGTCAGACAGTACACGCAAGAGACCAAGGCAGAGAGAGAGAGAGAGAGAGAGAGAGATAGAGAGAGAGAGAGAGAGACTTGAGTATGGAGCAATGGTGAGAGGGAGAGAGCAAGGAAGGGATATAGGAGCAGAGAGAGAGAGAGAGAGAGAGAGAGAGAGAGAGAGAGAGAGAGAGAGAGAGAGAGAGAGCAAACACTATCCTTGGCGAAGGTGAAACAGAGGCGTCGTCTCAAATCCTCGCCGGCAGCCAGCCACAGAAGAGGAAGTGTGTGGCGTAGAGGTGCTGAGAATTTGACCCATCTCGACCTCCGCGCGACCTTGTAAGGCACCCCCCCCCCCCCTCCTCCTCCTCTCCCACCCTTCCCCAAAGGTGTCCATGGACCTGAAAAACCTGTTATGGTCCCAGGTCGTTCACCCCGAAGAGCCTGTGTGGGAATAAGGCGGCAGCTCGGGGAGAGGGGCAATGACCTGGGCCCGGGGAACATCTCACCTTTGTGTCGGGCTGGGTTTAGTGGTCTATGTACAGGTCCGCTCTCCTCCCCACACCCCAGCACCTGTGCCACTGACACCTGCTGTGTGCCTGACACCACTTGGCCACCAAGAGAGAGATAGAGAGATAGTGAGAGCGAAAGAGAGAGCCGGAACATGGACCTGCCATCGTGATAAAATGACTTGTTTTGAAAGCATCCGCTACACTAACACTTTACCGTATTGTAACGTTAGCATGCACGTACGTGCGACCACAGCTCTGCCACAAGCAGTGGATGGCATTCCTCCGGGTCGGCGGCGGGTATTTCCTGGTGGAGTGTGGTAACTTACGTACGATTCGTCCTCGCCACTGGGGAGATGCCTGGCTGGAGCCGAGGGTTGGGGTGGATGAGAGGGAGGAATGACAGTTGGAGCGAGTCTGAGCGGCCGTTATCAGCAGCGAGGCGCGCTCGCTGAATTAATGCATCTCCGATTTGATTATGGAAGCTGTGTGACGGAAGGGTCGGTTGGAGATCAGCAGATTGATGAAAGACTTAATGCTTGTGATGCATAATGCAAGGGAGGAGTGCACCAATAGTGCTAGTGTCTCACGATATATATATATATATATATATATATATATATATATATATATATATATATATATATATATATATATATATATATACACTTGACGATGCTCTGATATAGGGTCCAGGGTCGTTGAGGGCTTCTGGGCGTGACACACGTACCTGGCTGGACCCAGCTCATTATTTAGCCATTATCAAAAAAGTTATGCATCTTACACTGTAGTCGATATTACGTGCACTGAAAAACTGTTTCAAGGTCAGCATTTGATGTTTCGACACAGTTCTCTTCCTTTACCTAGAATGTTTATGAAAAAATACCTGTCGTGGACTGTGATATGATTTACTGACGTATGATATATAGCTGAAGATGAAGATTAGCTGGTTGGTCCACTGACAAAAACTCCGAATATTTATACAGGCGTAGGACTTAACAGTGGCCGGTATGACTCTTAAAGTACAATTTGGATTGCCGTGCATACCAGATGCTCCAGGTATACCAGAGAGCTCTGCCTTTAATACAGAGTCAGGGGATGTGGGGGAAAAAAAAAGAGGTTGGGAGAACAAGACTTATTGGTGCTACTGTGCCAGCGGGTCTGACACACGAAGGAATCCTAGGGCAGTTACGCAATACATGCCGCTGAACTTTCATGTATTATTAACACCATTTTCTCTTGCCAGGGCTGACCTGGCACCAGGGACGATGGAGCACCCCCTTCCCCCATACTTGTGGCACCTTCGAGTTGTCTCTCCAGCACCTGCTCGCCTATCACAGAGGTCTTCCAGGTCCCACAAAGCGAGTCCTCCAGAGTTATCTCAAAGGCGTCTCTGGTTCGTGTAGCAGATTCTCAATCGTTGTTGGGGGTAAGTACATTCCAATATTTACAGGACTGATCCGAAAGACCTGTAGGCACTTTGGTCGAAAGCTTTAAACCAGTCTAAGCCATTGAGGTGTTCCTCGGCGTTCCCCAGTGGATAAGAATAGTTGCAGCAAGACCCGCTGGACGAGTCTTCGAAGTGTTCCAGGGTTTAACGTAGACTTGAGTAAGGTCTAAGCTAAACAAAATCTGTAGGCATGTCTCAAGTCTGTGTTTTAAACAAAATCTTGAGGCATGTCTCGATTGCTTTTTTTCTTAAGCGCCCACACTGCGGCAGAGACAATTGCCACGTAGATTCGAGACTCCGAGAGCCGCAGCCTCTCGTGAGGCTGCGGCGACGCTCGCGTCGTCAACCACCAACGTTGCCGTAACAATTCGCGCGGAGGATAACGACTCGACCAGTCGCGTCTGGAGGGCCAGGGTGAGGAGTAACTCAGCCTGGCTCATCACAGGGGAGAGGAGATGGGGTGAGGTACGGATGGGGGTCCTAGTAGCAGGGTGAGGATAAAGTACGACCCAGGATCACAGAGAAGGGCCTGGGATAAGGACTTCGCTGGAAATATGTTCCAGGAAGAGAGGAAATAGAGGACGCACTGGTGGCGCACTTGTGATCGGGGTTTGATAATCGACAAGTAAGGGAATGTGAATGGGATCCATTAAATGGGAGAACGACAACAGTGAATTGAGAACGTTAAGGACAGAGGTCGCAAGGGGAATGTTATTGCAACAATAAAAACAGACCGTACTGGGAGACGAAAAAAAAGATAAATAAAAGGTAGATAAGATATCGTCACAGTTGGTTTAGCTGGTGTTTTAACAGTTGGTTTAACTAGCGTTTTGTTTACTTTTCGTTCTGTAAGACGTTGGCTCAGCTCGCTATTTGCTGGGAGGAATGATGGCTCGCAAGATTATTCGTTACTGGACTGTAGTGACGGATATTATCTGGTGCAAGTGGGGCGCGCGGTCGTATAGACAGGTAACACCTATAGTTAGCTACGGTAAGGCGCGTTCGTAATAGTTACACATGTCATGTAAGTAATAGGATGGAAGGGGGTGGGGGGGGCATGCACCGCTACAGGTTCTACCGGTGGTTGCCTGTGGTTAGGTATATATGATTAATACCTTGTTAGAGGTCACTCACCAGATGACGGCCATGGTGATTGCTTTGAAGGTCTGGCTGCGTCAGCCAGCCACGCCGGGACTGGTTGGTTGGTAGGTCTGGCTGCGTCAGCCACGCCACCACTGGTAGGTAGGTAGGAAGGTCTGGCTGCGTCAGCCACGCCACCACTGGCAGGTAGGTAGGTAGGTCTGGCTACGTCAGCCACGCCACCACTGGTAGGTAGGTAGGTAGGTCTGGCTGCGCCAGTCTTGCCTTCACCGGAAAATATAAAAATTCTTTTCTATGAACATTGGGAAATCTAGCTTAGTGACATGCATGAATTCATTCGCCTAAGAAAAGCGGACTGAAAGCGGTCTCTTTACTGGCCCTCGTCAAGAAGTGTAAAAGCAAATGTTTTAATTTCAAGTTGCTTCAGTTTTGATCGTATAGGATTTTTTTTTTTTTTTTTTTTGGGGGGGGGGAACATTTTAAATGGATATTGATGAATTTTGTCTCTAACACCGTTTATCCCTTCTCACGCCGTTACTTCATGAAGGCTTATATGGTATGAGGAGGACAGCCGGGCGTCCTGATATATATATATATATATATATATATATATATATATATATATATATATATATATATATATATATATATATATATATATATGTAACATGAAGGGCGCGAGAGCCACAAGTACCACCCTCTCAGGAAAAAATGGGCCCGCGGGCCCCAACAGCCTGATTGATGAGGGGAGGAATACGGCAGCTTGAATACCTGATGCAGCCGTGGAGGTGAGCCATACATAAGCAGGGAAGACCAGCCAGCCCACTGGCCTCACGCGGCATAACCCGTGCATCGCGCCTTCAGACAAGTAAGTGACTGCGCGTCGGCGCACGACGGCTGCCGCTACTGTTTCAAGACCAGACGTAGTCTGTTTGCGTGTTCTGTCTTTCTGTTTGTCTGTCTCGTCTCTCTCAACACGAGAAGCCGAGGATGCCCCCAGGTACCGCCCCACGGTAACCCGTCGAAGACTACACGAGATCGCTGGGCGATTGGGCCAACATTTGCACCACCACCCATGCCGCCGCCGCCTGCCACTACCTCGCCTCACACGCCACCGCCGCTGGATGTGAAATAAGTTCTGAGACGCTCCCTGTATCAGGGCAATGGAGACGTTGAGAATCGTGCACCGCTCGATGGCTGTGTCCACTCCCTAAGCCTTTTTAAAAAGCCCAGGATGTGACTTGTCTCGGAAGAAGGCCTCGTCTTTTCGTGTTACAGTGGAAATCATTACCTGAGAGAGAGAGAGAGAGAGAGAGAGAGAGAGAGAGAGAGAGAGAGAGAGAGAGAGAGGGGTGGTTATGGTTAAGGGGAACAGGGGTTGTTGGCCCGTCTGCCGATGGCCAGCTTCTCCGGCTGGTGCAGCGGCAGACCTCGGGAAGGGGGTGGGTGCGGGGGGGGGGGGGGGGACGTTGAAGACCCACCTGAAGGAGGAGGAAGAGGAGCAGACCCGAGACGCTGGCCCGCCATCGGTCATGAAGTGATTATATCATTGAACCAGCGTCGCAAGCAGACCACTACCAGCACTAGCTAATCTAATTAGCCTCGGCGTCGCAACTGCGTCACAGAACTCCGACTCTGGGGGGCGGGGGTAACTACGACCCTTGAGGAACCTCCCTCACGTAAATTGGTCTGTGTAAATACCTGTAAAGTAACGTTTATTTAAGGACGTCACTCTCTTGACATTCAGGAGAGACCCGCAGACTTTTTTTTTTTACTACCCTCGCACAGTTTCACTGAAGCGATCCTCAGGTTAAACGTTGGTTGAACTACGACCATCTTGAACATAGTCTGCGTCGGGTCAGCAGGGTGTCTGAGATACCTCAGAATCGCTTCTGGTGTTCAGGGTTCGAACCTTTGAACTTCCGCTGAACTAGTGTATGTTTCGCGGGACATTTACCCTCTGTGGTTTTAAAGGATTGTTTTAGTTCATTTCATTTACTTTAGTTGTAACACTGGTTCATAAATCAGACTCCGTTTTAAACTTGGTTTATAAATCTGACTTTATTTTTCTACCTGGGTATATAGATCGGCTTGTTTTTGTTTTTCTTTACTAGGTTTTTGAGGCAGATCGATACACTTTTTAGCTCACCTTACCCCGCTTCCCGCGCGGAGAGCATTTTCGAAACAGCTGGAGGCTGTTATCTTTAGTAATAGTAATGATAATGACAGTAGTAGTAATAGTAATGATACTACTGCTAATGATGTTGATAATGATAGTAGTAGCATTAATGGTAATGGTATGGGGATGACGAGGTGTGGGAGGGGAGGCGAGGAGAGGTTTGTTTATCGTATCTACTAATTCATTTACCTCCCCACACTGCTCAGGTGTGCGGTCCACGTACTACTCCCTCTCGCGGCCTCCACGTTTGTTTCTCTCTCTCTCTCTCTCTCTCTCTCTCTCTCTCTCTCTCTCTCTCTCTCTCTCTCTCTCTCCAGCTCGCGCCACCTGCAGAAACACGAGACGAAGTAACAGGAGATGATGTCTGGACCAGCGAGGGTGGAGACGAAGAACGGGGAGAGACAGACAGACAGATACAGTCAGTCAGTCGCTTGAATAACCATCCAGCCAGCCAGTCAGCCAACCAGCCAATTAATTAGTCAGTCAAACAGTCACTCAGCCACCCAGCCAGCCAACTAGTTTGATATCTAACCAGCCAGGTACTTAGGTAGTTAATCAGCCAATTAGCCAATGAACCAGCTAACTGGTCAGCCATCCGGTTATTAGCCGTGCAGCGAGTTAGAAAGTCACGCAAACGGCTAGTGTACGCCACGCTAGTAAATAGCAGTCAGACCTAAAGCCGTCCAGACAACAGCCACATTTACATTCACTCAAGACACTTACTAGTCAGCCAACTAGGTAGCCATGCTGCCTGCCAGCCATTTACTACTCAGCCAGAATAGCTGGTTTTGCCAACCAGCTGTTAGCGAGCCCGCTAATCAGCAAGCAAATCAGTTAAGCACTGGGAAGATAAATGTACGACAACCCAGGTAGGTAGTTAGGTAGCCCAGGTAGGTAGTTAGGTCGTTGGACACCTAACCAGCCAGCCTGTTGGTCCGCCACCCAGCAGCCAATACAGTCAATCTTCCGGAAGCCATTCAGGCAGCTTGCTAACCAGCCAGCCAGCCATCCACCTAGCCAACCAGCCATCCAGCCAACCAGCCATCTACCTAGCCAGCCAATCAGCCATCCACCTAGCTAGCCAACCATCCACATAGCTAACAACAACCATCCACGTAGCCAGCTAACCAGCCATCTAGCCAACCAACCAACCATCCAGCCATCCACCTAGCCAAGGGGCAGGCAGAGACAGCGAGCCATGCATCCAGTCTTCCGGCCAGGGAGGGTGGTAGGCAGCAGGCAGGCCAGCCACGGTGACGATACAAGGTCAGCTGGTGTCGGAGATCCGCTGCGTGCCAGCAAGTTCACTCACCCCGCGCGTCCCCCCCTCCTTCCCTCCCTCCACCTCCACCACCACCACACGACTGGATTAGCGAGGAGGGAGTGGAAGGTGGGGGAGGGGGGAGTGGGGAGGAGGAGGAGGAGGGATTGTGGAGAGGGTTGGTGGCGTTGCGGTGGGTCATTGGTGGTGCTTTTTCATGCGTTTTCTCCTCGCCTTACCAGCCAGCACTCTCTCTCTCTCTCTCTCTCTCTCTCTCTCTCTCTCTCTCTCTCTCTCTCTCTCTCTCTCTCAGACAGACGCGCGCGCGCGACATGCCAACCACACACCTAAGGAGGTGCAGTACCAGTACTACTACTACTACCTCTCCTGATAGTGTGTCAGCTGTCTCTCCCCCCCTCCCTCCTCGGCGTTGTTTTTGTTGATGTTTACACGCGGTCAAGCGGAGGGTCGGGCGGAGCGAGGTCCGCCTTCGTGATAGCCTTAGGCTGCGGGCTGCCTCCGCTCTATGGGACGAGGACGAGGAGGAAGTGTGTCGTAGGTGTTTGGGTCGTGAGGGGTGATGTTCAGGACTGTGGGTCGTGAGGTATGTGAGATGGTGAGGTGGTGGCAGGTAGTCCTGGTGAACACGTTGGGAGTGTTGAGGGACGGGTTAGAAGTGCTGAGAGACGGTCTAGGAGGGCTGAAGGAGAATTTAGAAGTGCCGAAAGACAGCCCGGAACTGCAGGGGGACTGAAGTGTTAGGAGAGGGCTTAGAAGTGTTGAAAGACGGCTGAGAAGTGCCGGAAAAAACAGCTAAGAAGGCAAACAAGGCTAGACACACACACACTCACACACACACACACACACACACACACACACACACACACACACACACACACACACACCGACGGCAGCACATCCTGGTTGGCCTCAGACCTATTATCAACAGCGGTGCCATAAACACCTCCCGCAGGCTTGTGGCTCTCAAGTCCCCCTCCCCCGCCTCTTCCCCTTCCACCTCCTCCACCCCATACCACCCATCACCCCGCTCCCCTCCCCTTGCTCCGTTCCCCCTCCCCCTTTCCTCTTCATCCTGCCGTATCCGTTAATACCAAGAAAATGAAATTTCGTATCAGTGCCTCACAGTACACGGATCCTCCCCGGAGATGGGCGGCTGCATCGAGAAGACAAGGCGTTAGTAAAGTCTCCTCCGACACACACACATCAAGCCGTTCCGGCGTGCGAGTTAGAATTATTCCACGATGATAGAAGAACACATCGGCGAGAACGAACCATCCCTGACCCGGTCTGTAATGATCATTAACACCTTCCGGAGAGGCAAGAATTGTACCTAGTAAAGGCCATGATCCACTCCTGATCCTGGCATACTCCGCTGTTACACCCTTACACCCACGCACCTCGCTTCCAGATCACGCCTGTTGGAGCTAACGGAGGAGTGCAGAGATAAGGCCCCCCATACGATCGGTCCCAAACGAAGAATACAGCCTCTGCCTTGAAAACACACGAGAACGACGTAGAAATTAGAAATGGAGGCAATTGATAGTTGCTTATGGGACGCGGCGTAGATAAAAAACTGAGACACCATATGACCACGGAGACACGGAACTATAGACATACCCAAGACCCAGACCGCAGGAGGGGTATGGAACACGCTTGTTCACCACACCCATACCCCCACGAGCCTCCCAACGTTAGAAGAAAACCCCCAGCCATCCGTCGATATACACAATAAATAACGCTTAGCTAAACCAACAATCTCTTCCTTAAACCAACAGTCAGCCACATCACTCCACATGCACAACCCCAGTCTGCCAGAGGGGTGTATGAAATTAAAGCCATTAAAGACACAGCAAACACACACACACACACACACACACACACACACACACACACACACACACACACACACACACACACACCTCGCCACAGCCTACGCCATACGTCTGTGTAATCAGTTTTTCTACTGTCCTCTCCAAACACTCTCCACTACCCCTCCTGACCACCTAGTTCAAATAGAAGAGGAAATGAAGACAACCCTTCATGTTGGTTGGCGATGACGGCGCTACAGGTAGCTCTAAGATTGAGATGCCATAGTGCAAGACTGCGCCGGGGAGCAACGACGCGACTGCAGCGATGGGATGAGTTGCAATACCTGCGTGACTGTGCTGACTGCTTCGGCGGCTCTGGTAGCTGCTGGCGTCCGGCAGGACAAACACTTAGATCCTCCTTTTTTTTTTTTTCTTCCGCCTCCTCCTCCTCCATTCCTTCTCCTCCTCCTCCGCCTCTTATGAGTGTTGTTTCTTCGTATTTTCACCACATATTATGCCATATTATTCTTTCTCCATCTATCTAGAACATTGGATTACGGGTGCTCTCCTCCAGCAGATGACCTCGTCACATACCACCATAATATGTCCTTTGCTTCGTCTTCTCTGCCCTGCGCACCCTTGCTCCCAGCCAGCGTCGTGGTAAACACGCTTCGGTATCCGTAGCTTGATTAATGTCTTGAGGGGGAAGCGAAGGAGGTGGGGACGCTTATTCAAAATACGCCAAGTGCCAGAGGTGAGCTTAGATGGCCCGTACCACAAAGTTAACTTAGATAATTCGTGCCACTAAGTTAGTTTAGATGGCCCGTACCACAAAGTTAGCTTAGATGGCCCGTACCACATAGGTAGCTTATATGGCCCGTACCACTAAGTTAGCTTAGATGGCCCGTACCACAAAGTTAGCTTAGATGGCCCGTACCACATAGTTAGCTGAGATGGCCCTTACCACAGTTAGCTTTCATGGTTCGTGCCTCTTAAGTTAGTTTAGATGGTCCGCATCACCAAGTTAGCTTAGATGGCCCGCACCACAAAGTTAGCTTAGATGGCCCTCACCATTAAGTTAACTTAGATAATAGTCTATACCATTAAGTTAGTTTAAATAGCCAGTACCACTTAAGTTATTCACTGTAGACAACCCTCAGCACTTAAGTTATCTTAGCTCGTACCATCAAGTTAGCCCATACCACTAAGATACCACTAAGTTATCTTAACCCGTGCCACTAAGATACCTCAGTCCTGACCAGTCAGCCTGAGAATATACGGCATGTCTCGCATAATTAGCAAAACAGCCGCACGACTTGTATTGGCAACACTGATTCTGGAGGGAGGGTCAAAGGTGACACTGTAAAAAAGAAAGAAAAAAAATCAAAGGGATCGAACCGATGTACCTCGGTCATCGGCGCTGTTGCTACAGGAAGGCGAGTCAGTAGTCTCCTCCTGAGATCTGTTGATTGACTCGTAATGCTATGAGAGAGAGAGAGAGAGAGAGAGAGAGAGAGAGAGAGAGAGAGAGAGAGAGAGAGAGAGAGAGAGACGGTGTGCTCGTGTACACGCGTGTGCGGTGTGAAGGAGCGAGTGTGGACGAGGGAGGAGGGTGTTCGGGAGGGAAGGAAAGGGCTGGAGGGAGTGAGGGCGAGGGAGTGCCAGATCATGAACCCCCTCCCCCCCTCCGAACAAGCTACACGAGATCACCGTAACGCAACCCTGAACAGCTTTCTTCTCCCCCCCCCCCCCTTCCCTCTCCTCGTATACCGGGAATATTAGTCCTCCGGGGGAGTATTCTCACGAGAACACAAACCTGATTTACCTTTCCCTGTGAAGAGGGGGACGGGAGGGGGGGAGGGTAATCGCTGTTGCAACACAGCCCTGAACTCCACCTCTGCATCGGTCGCAGCAGAGCGACCCTAAAGCATCCTCGCCCCCCTCCTTCATCATTACCCCCTCCTCTCGCATCTACTGTACAACCCTGATGGGGACCTCCGCAGACCGCCACAACACAATCCTTAAACCTCCTCACGTTTACCATGCCTGTTGCGGACAACAGACCCGGTACACGAGACTAATACAGAGGACGTACTTGATACAGCATAAAATACAGAGTTCACATCCACTACAGCAGACTAATACAGAGTACATACTTGATACAGCATAAGATACAGAGTTCACATCCACTACAGCAGACTAATACAGAGTACATACTTGATACAGCATAAGATACAGAGTTCACATCCACTACAGCAGACTAATACAGAGGACGCATTCGGTACAGCTGATTAATACAGAGTGCGTACTCAGCTGATACAGAATATACATCCTATAGAAAGCGAGTGTTGAATTTCACATTTATATTCATCACATGTATATCAATGCGAAATTCGACACTCGGTGTCTTGAGTGTGTGTACTCTGTATTACTCTGATGCATTGTATATGTACTCTGTATTACTGATGCATTGTATATGTACTCTGTATTACTGCTGTATTGTGTATGTACTCTGTATTACTGATGCATTGTATATGTACTCTGTATTACTGCTGTATTGTGTATGTACTCTGTATTATCACATGTTTGCTACAGAATTCCACATCCTGTTTACACTTCCAAGGACACCCCCTCGTAACACAGGTCAGAGGCGTCAGCCCAACCTTGTAACACAGGTCAATGGAAGAGGGGATCAACTCCGCCTGGGTGACACAGGTGAAGGGGTCACACACACACACACACACACACACACAATACAGACAGTGATGAAAGCGTCACCTCTGACCTGATTGTTTCAAGACTAGGTCCGGGTAATGGCCCCTCCCCCGGGTGGTTCCTCCTTGTGTGTGTGTGTGTGTGTGTGTGTGTGTGTGTGTGTGTGTCCAGCACCTGCCGGACTTAGAGAGAGAGAGTCATCGCACTTAAGAGACAAGTTATCGAACGTAGAGTGAAGTTATCGTACTTAGAAGTGATCGCACTTGTAGGAAAGCTGTCGTACTTAGAGACGAAGTTATATATATATATATATATATATATATATATATATATATATATATATATATATATATATATATATATATATATATTCCTGCTTTGCAGTGCAAGCTAGGGCATCGCCATTTAGATGACTGAGGAATAACACGAAGACACGGGTTACGTACGGCGGTTAACATTTTCCTGGGCACGGAGCGGGGAAGGGGGGCTACTGAACTGTTCCTGGAACAGTTTCTTGTCGAGAGGAGCGACTGGAGACGACCCAACTGTCAAGGCTTTGGATCTGTCGTCCGAGGCAGACCAGAGACGCGGAGGAATGTGGCCAAGTGCGGGGGAGACCGAAAACTGTCATCTTCCATCCTGGTGTATTAGCGTTGGCCTCCGCCGCTGTGTCCTCCTCCTCCTCGTCGGCGTTCACCGCTGGCAGACAGACACCACATCGTCGGCAGCACCACCACCACCGTCTCGACCCGAGTAACTGGGGCAGGTGGAGGAGGGTCTGGTGAGAGCTATGTGTGTGTGTGTGTGTGTGTGTGTGTGTGTAAACCTTCAGAGTTATTTACTAAGCATCTTGCCTCCAGCCGAGATTATACTTCCTCTCCTCACCCTTTCCTTCCCTTCACGGACGACGGTAGACGGCCAGAACGACTGGGGACGGGGTGGGTTGGTGTGATGCCTAGTGTGTGGTCACTGCGAGTGATGGACGCAGCAGAGGAGGAGGAGGCAAGGGTCGATTTTCCTCAGGGTTTGCCTTGGTGTTGGTCGAGTCGCGTTTGACATGAGCGATGTCTAGGTACGCTGTACCTCAAGGCTGGACTTGACTGCTATTACTGCTGCTGTTGCTGCTTCATCATCATCATCATCAAATCCCATCATTTATTGGCTAAATATTGTGTAAACACGTTCTTGGCTCCTCATAAAATCGACGTTTGCTTAAAAAAAAAAAAAAAGACGAAAAAAAGGATGGTCTATTGATTCCAAGTTTTTACTGGATGGAAAATAAAATAATCTTTTTTTTCCGACGAACAAATCAGGCTATTGTTTTCCTGTCGCCATTTTCCCCCTCCCACCAGCAGAAAACAAGTGAGTCTCGGGGAGAAATTTTACGACAGGATGAAGCCAGTTATCTTATTGGACACAATTGAAAAGCTCTCTATGTTTTTCCTGTTCACGAACTCCAGCGACTAGAATCTGCTTCACCAGCCTCCTCCTGAAAAGTCTTTACACTGCCGACGAAAGTTCCAGTACCCAGAGAGAGAGAGAGAGAGAGAGAAAGAGAGTCAATTAGGCAAGGGGTGTCCCTCTCAGAGTCAGGTTAACCTATTTATAGACAATCTACAGCACTTGGAGGCAAGTTGCCATGCTTAAAGTCAACTTGGGGCACTTAAAAGACAAGTTATCGTACTTACAGGCAAGTTGTCGTACGTAAGAGTCAGGTTATCGAACTTAGACAGGTTATCGTACTTATAGGCAAATGATCGTACTTAGAGGCAGGTTATCGTAATTGGGAAAAGTTTACGCACTTAAGAGTTAAGTTATCGTTCTTGGAGGCCGGATGTACTCAGAGACTAAGTTTTCGTTCTTAGAGGCAAGATATCGTACCTAGACAAGTTATCGTACTTAGAGAAGTTATCGTTCATAGAGGGAAGATATCGTACCTAGAGACAAGTTATCGTACTTTGAGAAGTTATCGTTCATAGAGGGAAGATATCGTACCTAGAGACAAGTTATCGTACTATAAAGGTCAAAATTTCGCACGTAAGGATTTCACTGTCGCACTTTTAAGGGCTCCGTCACCCTGCAGATGGCAGAAGGAGGGATTCATTACCTCAAGAGGCGAAAGTTCCAACAGTACACCTTGGGAATTTCGGATCAGTGACCTCGAGGAGTAAGGCATTAACCTGGCCCGACACCGGCCATTCAGGTAAGCATTACGGGAGGTGACGTGTTTTATGATGTCCCCCTGCCTCCCTCCCCCCATCTCCCCACCCTGCCATCCCGTATGAGTGACGACCTCCCTTAGCCCCTCCCCACCTAGCCGTCCTCCTGACGCTGGTCCAGTCGTTTGGGGTCGTATTGTGAAGTTAACGACCCACTCCGCTCGTGTTGATGGGGACGGTCGGGTGGAGGTGGGGTTTGATCTTAGACGGTACTCTGTACTTTATTCCTTGCACAGGCGCCCGTGACGGCTCACGAGCCTTTCAGCTTGTACTATCCTGTCACCCCTCTGTCTACTGTGGTGATTGGGAATAGGGTCCTCTCGCCGTACTATCCTGTCTCCATCTGTCTCCAGTGGTCGTTGAGGACGGGGGGAGCTTTTCGCAGTACTACTGTCTCGATCTGTCTACAGCGGTGAGTGGGGAGAGGAGGGAGTCTTCTGCCCTTCTGTGACGTGTGTCCGTCTGTCGAGATAAGGAACAGTGGCTAATATTGCTGTTCTGCTGCAGATAATTTCCATTCATCAGTTCTTCTCTTATTTGTCCTTCCCGTGTGTGATGACCTCGTCGTAGACCCTCTGTTATCTGTCCCTCCCGTGTGATAACTTCGTCGTAGACCTGTTCTCTGCCCCTTTCCGTGTACCACCCATCCTCATCCCGTATTCTGTCGCAAAAGGACGTCGTTA
The DNA here is from genome assembly GCF_036320965.1 of Panulirus ornatus. NCBI lineage: Eukaryota > Metazoa > Arthropoda > Malacostraca > Decapoda > Palinuridae > Panulirus > Panulirus ornatus. Next base: position 3,414,106 of record NC_092253.1, on the reverse strand, counting down.
TTCATTTATGGAAAACGGAGAGAAATTAAGGGATCCTTAGCTGTGCTGCTCTGGGGCTGCCTGGCACGCCTCCGTCAGGATCAGAGAGGCTATGGAGCCGGGAGGGGGAGGCTGGGGGGACATCCCTCTCCCCCTCCTGCTGGTTCTTAGGAGAGGTGGGGAGACTAAGGGACTGGAGGGAGGCGGACTGTGGGGTCGGGGGGGGGGGGGGGAGGAAGAGAGAACAGTTAGACAGTCATGGTCGGCATGAGGAATCGCGAAAGATATGCTCTTTGAAAAGTGTCGCCACGGCCAGTAATTTTGGTCTGGTGGTAATGTTGGCGCTTCAGCAAGTCATGGCGGCTCCTCAGATGGTGAGGAGAGCTTGGAGGAGTGTTGGGGGGGAGGAGGCGTGTGGTGTGGGAGGGTCGTTGGGAGAAGTGGTGGAGAGATGTGCAGGAGGAATGTTGGGATGGGATTATGTGGGAACAGTGTTCGAATGATGAAAGGGAGGAATGTTGGGGGTGATTTTTTTTGGAGAACTGTTGGAGGATTATATGGGTAAAGTGTTGGAGAGATGTTGGAGAAGAAGATTTGAGACGAGGGAAGGAAACATTGGGGGTGGAGGGGGGACGCGAGTTACACTTAACTGTAATACTTGTGATTCTTAAACTTTTTTCTTCTAAGCAACTGTAGGAGGAGCACCATCCTCCTCTTGCCCCGCCCGTAACATTCCAGGTATACATCACTGCCAGGGACACCGATACACACACACACATACACACACACATACACACACACATACACACACACACACACACACACACACACACACACACACACACCCTGACACCACCACTGCACCTCGCCCTCAAGTCCCATATGACATCACCCCTGCCGCCGTCACCACCACGCCCATTCCCCTCACTCCCGCCCCTGGTGAAGCCTGTGCAACACCCTGCCGTCCTCATGGTTCATCGTCGGGGTCTCTGTTGACCGACCCTGGGGGAGGGGGAGGACACAGCCGAGTGTGAAAACTCGACGCGCGGGGTATTTAAAAGCTGCCTCCTCGCGCCCACACCAATCAGGGTCCACTCTGGCTGCCTCCGTGAGTCGACCTCCAAGAATAGATAAATAATTTGATGATTTATATGTTGCCGCACGTGCGTTACACACACACACACACACACACACACACACCCTTTACTGCCCATTAGTTCGTAAGGAGAAGGAACCTTGCATTGAGAGGCTCCACATTTTATCCTTGAGTTATCAAAATATCATCGCTTTTCTTTCTCTGTGATGTTCGCATCTACTTCCTCTTGGCTTAGCCTTTTCCCACGATACCTGAAGAATTGATTCCTCACGTCCCCCCTTCCCCCTGTTCATATCCCTTTTTCACGTCCCTCTGTTCCTCGCGCCTCTTCTTCACACCCCTCTGTTCCTCACGTCCCTCCTTTCCTCACGTCTTCCCGGACACTTGCTTCAATCCCATTTGTGCCTCTTTGTTCTTGATTCTCGTGTGACTTCAACATCACAGCGTTAAACAATAACGTAGTCGTGGCCTCATAAGAATTCGTGTGTGTGTGTGTGTGTGTGTGTGTGTGTGTGTGTGTGTGTGTCTCCCCTTGTCATTCTCCCAAAGTGGTCGAGCAGAGGTTCTTCCCTCCTCCTATCGAAGTCCATTCCATTTAAGTCTAGCAGTATCCTTCTTGTTCCGTTCCACAGCACCCTTCCCAGAAGTTCCTTTGTGACCACTATTACTGTTCCGCACTTATGCAAGGAGACCAGCCAGGCTGCTGCGGCGCACCCCGACTTGATAAGGGCGAATGTACGCGGTGTATGACTCGTTAAAATATCTCGAGAGTCCATTTACTTGACGGTAATTTTAACTTTGAGGAAAATATAGTTTGCCTTCCCTTCCTACATTCCCTCTCAACATTTTGTTCTGCTTGAGTTTTATCACTCATTCCACTGACCACATCTGTTATTATAGGGAATCAGATTAAAACGTGTGTGCGAGTAGGTGGGGAGGAGGGTGAGTGGTTGTAGGTGATGGTAGGGAATGCGATAGGGGTGTGTGATGTCACCATGGCTGTTTAGTCTGTTTATAGATAAGATGGCGAGGGGAGTGGATGAGAGGGTCTGCGGTTTGAAATATTTTGCGGTTCCTGTTCGCACTTCCTTCATGATTTTGGCATCATCAGCAAACACCTTCAGGTATGATTCTGTGCTCTGCGTAGGTATATTAGAAATAGCAGCGGTCTCTGTAGATAGTCGTTGTCGCCTGCGCGTAAACTGAAGGGGATATAGTGATCTACGTTCTCTTTTTCACCTTCCCAATAAGATGGATGTCAGTCCATTTATGTGTCCTTCCCCCGACACCATCTTGGATGCCTAGCTTCGTAGTCAATTTCCTGCAGAGGGGACAGTTTCAAAGGCTTTATGTGGAGATAGTTATCAATCCATTTATGCAGCCATCCCCCAACACCAGTCTGGATGTCTTGGCTTCACCATCAATCTTCTGTGGAGGGGCCAGTTTCAAAGGCTTTCTAGCTAGCCGTCCAAGTGGTACATATTACACGCACACAATGTCGCTCCCCCCTCTCATAGAAACCCAGACCTAATTGTCATGCAAGACCTCTCTCTTTCTCTGAATCCAAATTGTTTCACAGGTTCTCTCTCTCTCTCTCTCTCTCTCTCTCTCTCTCTCTCTCTCTCTCTCTCTCTCTCTCTCTCTCTCTCTCTCTGAGCGCACGTTGTCTCAACTTCCAGATAATCTTCCCTTCTCGTAATCTTGCGAATCGAAACTGCAAGTTAAGCTGGTTCGAACGCTGCCCAGGTCTGCCTCTCCCTCTAACACTCATCGCCTTCTAACGCCGTGGCACTAGAGCTGTTGGCTCTCACTCGTTCATGTTGGAACACTGCCCTCGCTGACGGAGGGAGGATCAACAACCTCACCAGCGGTTGTTGGTCAAGGGGGTCCTCTCGACACGCCCTCAGGAGTTCGCTGTGGTTAACTTGACCTCGAGTTCATAAAGCTTGGTATGGGTGCAGCGTTGTCTATAATGACCCTCCGCTTCACCCCCGGTGGAGTCGTGCCTATTTAGCTTCTAGCATGCATATATATATATATATATATATATATATATATATATATATATATATATATATATATATATATATATTCACATAATGCCCTCCTACAGCAAGGATTCGAACCCGGACATTTTGCGTGGTTTTGTGTGTGTGTGTGTGTAAATCGTTATTCTGATGAGCTGTCTCTTGCAACGTATACCATTCACTTAACATATACTGATTTCATTCCTAAACCCCGCAAGTCTTGCCTGCCTTGGCACTGAGAGGCAGAGGGCGTCTCCCTCCTCCCGTAGAGCCCCATCGCTGCTGCTTGCCATGCCATGGTACAACACAACACCCTACCTCCCTCCCTCTCGGTTCGCGGAACCAGCCAGAGTGCTGGAGCTGGCGATGGGGAAATAAGACTGAGGCACCTGGTTCCTGAAGGAGGCGTGAGTCACTAGATAACTAGGGCCGTAAGGAAGGGGGGAAGGGTGGTGGGGGGCGCCGCTGCTGCCGGGGTGGTTCAGGGAGAGATGGGTGGGGTAGGGGGAAGGAAAGCGGGGGGGGGAAATATGAAGGCAGGTGGGAAATACTGGTGAAGTAGGGGTGGGGATGGAGGGGGGCAAGAAAAGTACTACAAGGTTGGGAGCTGGGGTTTAAAGGACTGCATGAGTAATCACAGGGTTACGATTAGAGTGAGTAATGGTTGGATATGCATCATTCTAGATGTGAGGGAGTGTTGGGTTTGGAGAGAGAGAGAGAGAGAGAGAGAGAGAGAGAGAGAGAGAGAGAGAGAGAGAGAGAGAGAGAGAGAGAGAGGAGCACGACAGATGGCCACGACCTCTAAATAGAGAGCAGAAAGTGCAGCCGTAAACAAGGCGACACACAGAGCCGCAACCTACAGAAAGCGCGCGAAAAGGGTACGTTAGTCAGCCGCTCCTAGTGACGTCAGCACCAGCCAGTGACGTAAGACCGCCCATTTCTGCGATGTTTAACGGCTCCAACGCCCACCGGCGTCTCCCACGTAGGGAGGCAAAGCTCCACTATAACTACTATCAAGAAAGACTTTATGCCCACAAGTTTATTCTGTTGTTGGGGTAATGTAAAACACCTATAAAGAATGGGAGTTGGAGTCGGTGGCGGCGTGTGGCATCTGACGATGCTCCTCCGCCTGTGTGTTTCTTGGAAGAATATGAAACGAGGAAATTATTTTGACGATGCCTTCTTGCAACTTTTATTCTTCCGTTTGAAGTACTCATTTTCTGACTCGCGTAAGCATCTTATGCCTTTATATTAGTATAATCTTCAAGAACTTCAATTTTTTCAAGGCATCGGAGTAAATGTTGCATTGCGAAATTTTCTTCCCGCCCCCCTTGATAAGTTTCACTAGTCTTTCCAATTTTAAAGATTAATTTCTGAGAATTTACTTTGACCAAGCAATACGGTGAACATCAAGCAGGGGGCGCCCCGCCCTTTGTACATCAGCAGCAGTTCGAGAGAACAGCCTCGTCTCGGCCTACCGTCCGTGAATGCAATACCACATGCCAGTAAGCATGCATTATTATTAATTCGTTGTAAATATATCGGTGACGCTGAATATGCTATGAAACGACTACCCAACTGCTAAGATAATCGCGGTCATTGCAAGGCCGGTAGAAATCTATATAGTATTTACTAATGATAATTGTCGGATGTTGCTACTGCACTAGATATTTTTAGTGATGTCTGACACGTCAAGTATGGAGATTCCGTTGGGGCACCGCGCTGAGGCGCGTGGCAGACTGGTTACTTTAGTTAACTTTATTCTCCCCATCAATATATATATATATATATGTGTGTGTGTGTGTGTGTGTGTGTGTGTATCACGTTGGAGGCTTCACTCGCAAAGTCCACATTAAGGCCGGGTTTTATTTGAAATATTAGGAGGTTAATGAGAGGGAAAAAGAAGGGGCAAGGGACCTTATTTACGAATTTTGGGAAAGTGAAAACCCTCTTTTAAAAGTGCCAGGTCATATTTAATGGGAAAGACATGAGAGGGTAGAGAGTTCCAAAGCTTCGAGGTGTAGTTAGCAGTTATCAAAACGGCCCACGCTTGAGATCCCGACGGCCACACAGTAATCATGTAACGCAAACGCAATAGCTTGCCGAGTATTGCGTGATCTAGCTAGTGGTGGGGGGCACACAAGCAGCCACCTCTCGGGAGCAATGACCAAAGTAATGCCAATAGGAGAGGGAAATTGAACCAACATTACGGTGTAGGGCAAATGGCTCAAAAGTTTGAGATTAGCCTAGTGTAGTTTCCACGCTCTGAACAAACACACAAGTGAGGCACATCTACTTAGTGAGAGTGGCAGATAAACAGGAAGTTTATTTTTTCTTCATTACTAGGTTGTATACATCAGGTCATCTGTCCCAGGTCATACACACCAGGTCATTAACCCTGTGGCCCTTACCCCACTTCCTGGAGCTGCACGTGGTGGGCGATTTCTGCCTTGCGATCTGTTTCAGTTCAGTCACCTCTGACGTCTACCACAGGGAAGTGCCAGCTGGCTGGCTGGCTGGCCAGGTGCTAGGTACCGGGCCAGGCAGTGGGATATTGCCAGGTACCGGGCCAGACTAGGGTGCCAAGTACCGGGCTAGGCAGTGGGATATTGCCAAGTACCGGGCCAGACTGGGGTGCCAAGCACCAGGCCAGGCAGTGGGATATTGCCACGTACCGGGCCAGGCAGTGGGATATTGCCACGTACCGGGCCAGGCAGTGGGATATTGCCAGGTACCGGGCCAGGTTGGTGGTACCGGGTGGGGGTAGGTAGATGCCCGGCCCGAAGACTGGGGTGTAGAAAGTGCCTCTACTCGACACCCCACACGTGTGCGTTGGATAGATCGCAAGCAAAGTGTGTTTATCTCCAGGCAGCGACACCTGGGGGTGCCGGGCTGTCATCAAGCGGGTTTCGAATGGGTGTAGGTGTGGGGAGAGGGAGTTCTACACTCGTTCTACACTTTACCGTCGTTCATTGCATGTTTTTTTTTTCTTATTTTTCTTAATAGATTGATGTTGGGGCTGTTATGATTGTGTGTGTTCTACTACGATTTTTATTTTTCCCCACTCGTTTAGCTCACATAAATCGTCTCCAGTTTATTCCCGTCTCCAGTTTATTCTCATCTCCAGTTTATTCGCTCTGAATCGGCACGTGTCTTACCTTCCTGGGTCGCACAAGGGCTTAGCATTCACGGTGGCCTTCTCGTGTGGTGTTCAGTCGTCCTGGTGTGGCAGAAACGTGGCGAAGAAAACTAAGTTAGAAAAAAAAAAAAAAATCCCGCCATATAGGAGGCTGGTGAAGACTTGAGGGGGGGCCCTCACAACTACTAGCCCGTGTGAGGCGAACCTTGACCCGCGCCCTCTCTCTCGAAGAGTGGGCGTGGGCGTACCCTTCTCCTCCACCTACTCTTGCCACCTCCTCCCCCAACTCCTGCCGCTAATATTCTGGGTCCTTTTACTATGCTGTGATGGGAAGGGGACGTCTTGCTCCAAGAACGCCTCTGTCGTCGAGGACCAGCAGGAGAGGGATGGATATTGTGACCTTGTTTGATGAGGAGCCACTCCAGGATATACACCATACCCCCCCCCCCCCCCTCTCTGGCTGACCCCCTCTGGTGTGAGGACGTGGCCAGTACGGATGACGCGGCCAGCGGGAACACTCCATATATAGCACAGAATCCATTTCCTTCATTGTCTTAATACACAAGACTTTCCCTCCTTGTTTTAACGGACGAGTCACTCCCCTCCCCCACCGGTCCAGCGGGAGCACTAGGCTAGCGGGAACAGGTGTCCAGCGTGTGTGTGTGTGTGTCAGTGAAAGTCTCGGTGTGTGTGTGTGTGTGTGAGTAGTCCCAATACGAGGAAGTAGCCTGCAAGTGGCCTCCACTCAGCTGTTTTCCAATACGATTCAATCGGTGTCAGGTTCTTGCGTGTCAGCAGCCACGTCTCGAGTTTTCCCATGTGTCACTTGATGAATCCAGAGGGATATGTCGGCGAACAGGGTCATTCTGCCCCAGTGTCGGTAACTGTATGATGATAGCCATTACCCATCATCAGTGAGAGGGGGGAGTAGGGGGAAAATTCAGGGCTCAGTACATAGAAAACTGGAAGATGGACGGCACCTGTCCCACCTGAAGACCACATACGGACGGCACCCGCCCCAACCGAAGACCACCAGTGGGAAGGCACCTGTATCAACAGAAGACCACAGATAGTACGGCATCCACCCCAACCGAAGACCACGGACAGGACGGCAACCGCCCCAACCGAAGACCACGGACAGGACGGCACCCGGCCGCCCCAGCTGTGTAGACCTCGACGGGGCACCAGCAATCAGTCTGCCTGAAGGAGACTTGCTTGTGTGTCTCGGCCGCATCCCGTACGTGTGCTTCCGGTGGGGGCCCGCGGCACCGGCTTGACACATGACTGCACGTCCCCGCCTCGGGACGCCACGCCTCTCGCACACTCTCCACCTCAGGCGTCGTCATCTACATCTACGTACGAGTGATTTGCCTCGCGCTGGCTCACCACACACACACACACACACTGTCAGCCACTCTGCCCCAGGACGTTCAAGCCGTCCAAATACTTGCCTCGCGTCGTACGTTCGACTGACTGTGATCACTCCTCTCCTCTCCTAACCCACTGAGCTGTGTGTGTGTGTGTCTGTCTGTCTGTTCGACCTCGATCTCCACTTACCAAGACGTGCAGGTTCTCCTTTACTACTGATGACCCAGGCTGTCCCAGCATACCAAACAAGTGGGTTACGCCGCTTTCAAGACAATTCCCCAAACCTGATATTCATATTTTTTTTTCCTCCTTGCGGTACTTACATTGAAGCTGCCTACAGGCGTGCCTCCTGCTGCATTAAGTGTGCGCCTCCTGCTGCCTGCAGCGTGCTTCCTGCAGGGTACCTTCTGCTTGCTGCCTGTAGTGTTTCCCCAAATGTCTGCAGCTCCCCTCTTGCGGACAGTGACGTGCTTCACTGCTGCCTACACTTTACCGTCTAAGACTCAGGAGGCGCCCGGACACCAACCACTAATGCAGTGCAATGCATTCCTCACTCTCCCACAGAGTCAACAGCCCACGGGAAGAATCTTCGACAAACCGGCCGCTGCCTTCCCCTGGGTTGGCGGCGTCCGCTCCAGTATGGTATAGCTCATGGCCCAGAGGAGGGAGGGAGGGCCGTGTAGTATAGCTCATGGCCCGGAGGTGGGAGGGAGGGCCGTGTACTATAGCTCATGGCCCGGAGGGAGGGAGGGAGGGAGGAACGTATAGTATAGCTCATGGCCCGGAGGGAGGGAGGGAGGGAGGAACGTATAGTATAGCTCATGGCCCGGAGGGAGGGAGGGAGGGAGGAACGTATAGTATAGCTCATGGCTCGAGAGGGGGGAGGGAGGGAGGAACGTATAGTATAGCTCATGGCCCGGAGGGGGGAGGGTCGTATAGTTCCTCATGGCCAGGGGAAGACAACTGAAGGGCCCGGGCCATCAGAGGTGAAGGGGAGTTTTTTTTTTTTTTGTGGACCGTAACTCCATCAGCGTACGGGAGAGGACTGAAACTGGAGCAGCTCAGAACCCCAGTTGGCCCAAGGGCCCCTTCACACGACCGTGGCCTCTTAGTCTTCCTTGTGTAAGTTCTCGCTTTCCACAACCGTGTATTTAAGAAGTGTCGTACAATGATAGTGGAAGTGAGAGAATGTACATTCACTTAACACGTCAGGTTTCAGACTTGATAACTTCTTTTTTCTTATTTTCTAATGGCTTGAGGGAAATTATCACTGTATCTTTTGTTTCTTAAAATATATCAGGAGCGACATTAGAGGAAAAGACTTGTCGAAATTATTTTTCCAACCCCCCCCCCCCCCCCCCCCCCCCCGAGTGCCATTTGCTGTGGTTTTTACGTCGTGTCTGATATTCGTGCGAATTTGTCCTGTACACTTATATTATTACAGATACTTTCACCTTCACGCAACTGTGCTACAGTGAGCGATCAAATAGGGCAATGCCATAATAAAAATTCCGTATAAAAAGTAGAGCTTATAACACAAAATAGTCGGAAAAAGTTTTTCGCTCTAATTTGAAAATTCGGCGGTTTTTACAATATTTATGTTTAGCGTGCAACAAAGGGTGTTTGTCTACAGTCAGTAAGCAGTGTACCATCATAATGGGAGGTGCAGCCAGGGCGTCGTGGGGTTCCATGATGAACACCGTCGCACAGACTCGGAAACTCACGTCGAAAGTTATGTTCTCGACTCTCCTCCGTCAGCTCGAGGTCACACACCGCAAGTGTAAAGTCACCTTTGGCGAGGCTGTGTTTTAAGTTACTGGGAGTCCACCAGTAGCGTTTCGTCAAAGAACTTAAAAACTCCAAAGGGTTCCACACTTCCCCTGGACGTAACGTAGCATTAGTCTGAATGAGTCATTTAGAAAGGAGGGGTCCCGTTTAACACCAGGACTCTTAGACTAAAAGATGTCCTAGAGTGATCGTACGTAACCTAGGACCCGTCGTGTGAGGTTCCTGCAGCTTCATGTCTTCGCTTAACGAAGGGGCGGGGTAAGGTAGTCCTCTTTTGGGAGGGTTAAGTGGGTCCTCTACGACGCTGTACTCTTTTCCGTTCGCTGACGATGATACAGGTGTCCAGGTTTCCCCTGCTGTTGGAAGTAGTGCAGGCTTGGGTTGCAATAGCCTTTGAGAAAAGAAAGTGTCCTGGGTAACTCGTATACTCTTTCAAGGTTGTGGGAATGTGCGACATTGTGTAGGGAAGCGAACTTTCTGACGGATGCGAGTAAACGTGAAGGCGAGATGCAGGATGTGTGTTACCATCAGTGCTGATTCACCTGGCCGTGAGGAAGGTGATGAGTGAGAAGCGTTTTTGAAAGCAGCTGAGACAAGTGTTTGCAGTTTTGATGCTAGTGAGTGAGAAGCGTTTTTGAAAGCAGCTGAGACAAGTGTTTGCAATTTTGATGCTAGTGATCAGGCAACACTGATTTGATTGTCGTTGATTAATGTGGCAGTTGAGGGTATAATTGAGAGACGGTGAACTGGAATGGTCGATAGCTTGTGCGCTGAGTAAGGTCTGGTTCACTGGGAATACTTGTTTAAAAAGAGGCACATACATGAGTATACGTAGGTGAGTAGGAAAGATAGATTGTCATAGGGCAACATTGGATTACGTAGTAAATAATATGAGTGCCAAAGAGAGAGACTCGTGGATGTGGTGTTGAGAGGAGTAGTAGGTGCTACTTATGAACTGTTTTTCAAGTTTTCTGTGATGGACTAAGGGTGAACTGGATTATTAGACAAAGCCTTAAATGCTGTTTGATATACGGTTTCATTTTTTTTTTTTTCGGATTTTCTTATTATAATTATTTTACGTAGTCAAAGGTAAGAACACTGTGCAAGTGAGCATTATTCTTATTTCATGTCTTTTGTTTTCGTTTTAGTGAGGACCTAAGATGAAAAATGTGTTTAGTCAAAAAGTTTTTTTTTCTGTACCGGCTTGAACCTTTCCTGTTTAACGAGAAAGCGGCACGAACAAACGAATGATGGCCCCATTTGCACTCATCCAATTTCTAGCCACTATTCCATGTACAGTGTACCAAAACCATAAGCTACCATCCATAGCCAAATTCCATATACCACTCCATGGTTTACTTTGACTATTTCATACGCTTAGTTTCAGCCCAATTATGTCACGTCGCACCTCATATACCACATCGATCCTCGTTCATTATTTACATAACCCTCTTGAATGTTTAGGTCTCGACACCGCCAAGACTTCGTCTCTCCAACCTTCCATTTCCTACTTGGTCTCCTCTCCTCCTCTTTGCTCCCTCCATTTCCGACGCACAGATTCTATCATAGCCAGTCTTTCTCTTCCCCTCCTCTCCATATACCCGAACCAATTAAGCACACCCTGATCGGTCCTGTCAAGCAGACTTTCTCTGAGAGTTATTCCCTAGGTGATCTCAGTCAGCATCTCTTTTCCAGCACACTATTCCACAAGCTGCTCACCATTTTCCACTCACAACACCGGCTAGTCCATGCCTCTCAGTTATATACCCTCTACTGCCACATTGCATTCAAATGATCTATTAATGATACTCGATCTGTGTGTGTGTGTGTGGGTGTGTGGGTGTATTAGCCTCAGACAATTTGTAGTTGACAGCAGTCATTGGAATCTGAACACTTATAAAGTTGGAGAGGGTTTACGGGCGTGTTAAAAGTTGCCTTCGATGAACAAAGAGAATGTGAGGCGTCACGACACTGGGATCCAGACTTGGGTTCGCCGTTCATTCGCTCTGCTTTAGAGCGGTGCCTGATGAGCTTCCCTCGAGTCTCTCTCTCTCTCTCTCTCTCTCTCTCTCTCTCTCTCTCTCTCTCTCTCTCTCCACGTCCTGTTTGCATACATCCCCGGGAGTACATTACGAATTAATTGTTTAATTTATCATTTCTTTTTACCTCCCTTTTCTTCTTCTTCTTTTCCATCTTATGTTCTGATACCATATTAGGGTGTCTCCTTTCTTCCACGCAGTTTTAATGCATTATCACCATTTTCTTTCTCCTTCCTCCGTTCCACCTATGTCTCTCGAGTCTAATCAGTATATTTTCTCTTATCCAGTGTTCTGAAGATATTTTTCTGTAACTGGAAGCTTACACTTATTTCATATTTTTCTGTAACTGGAAGCTTATACTAATTTCATTAAGATTCCTTTGTCCATAGATGATAATGGTAAATGGAGTTTCAGTTAGTTAATCGGAGCCTGTTTCAGCTGGGTACACCTCCAAACCTTGTTTGCTCAAGGTAATGGTCATCTGTGACCCACTAAAACAATATAGGGCAGGCGAAAGCAGGCCCCCGGGCATGTGTTCACTGCTCCAGACGAGCACATCCAGTCACTGCCCATCCCAAGCGCCCTGTTGAGACGCCCCCATCCAAGCGGGGTTCATCGACATGTCTCCTTCCACATGGGTCTGGTGGTCCATCTAGACCCCATCCACGTGGCTGGGTGTATTACACACAGCCTAACGACATGGCCTTATCTAGAAGGTACCTTCTAGATGGCTTCATCTAAACGATGCATCTAGACAACTTTATCTACATAGGCCACAACTAGCTGCTGCCATCAGTAAGATCCAGAGCAGCCGACCCTATCTAGACGTCCCCACCCAGTCGGCCAATCTAGACGGACATCCCTATGCCAGTGCCTCCATCCAGACGGCTCCAACTCGACGGTGCTATCTGTGTAGCCTCATTCATATTACCCCCGTCTAGACAGACTGAGCTAAACTCCCACAGAAACGGTCCTGCATGTAGAGGGGGGCGCTCCCCTGTATACATATTCATCTGTATAGTCTCATCTACACAGATCCATTGAGAAGTCTCATTCCAGACAGTACCATCCATGCTTCCCCATCAAGATAACTACATCCACATGACCCTATTGAGCTGATCCTATCCGAGTAAACCCCATACAAGAGCCCCATCTACGTGTTGCTGACGAGATGGCATCATCCTTTTCGTTCCTACCCACACTAACCCCCCCAACCATACAGCCAGAGACATGTACACGACCCCATCAACACAGATTTAATTTATATGCCTCATTCAAACAGTCCTAACCATATGGCTCTATCCATAAAGCCCCAACCACACGAGACGCCTCAGGTGACCTCACTACCAGGACCTTATCTCCAGTGTCAGCAGGTGTAAAATTCAATGCTCGGGAAGACCATATACTCAGGGTCTGACAGACGGGGAGCCTTTGTGACACTTCACGAACGACAGCCCGAGGCCAAGTGAGGAGGAGGCCAGTTAAGAGGAGAAGCGTAAGGATAGTGTCCCTAAATGGATGATTGTAGTGGAGATCTTTACCCTCACTGCTGCTGGGTGGGTGAGAAGTGCTCCCCTTTAAGTGATCCGGGAACAGGAAGTTTTTTTTGGTATTAGTTTTAATACCTCTGCTAGCGGATCACCTCGGCCTAGTTCCGTGAACAGGGTCAAGATTTAACACACGACTTACCTCGTAACGTGTCTTTATTATCCAATCTCTTTCTTTTGTTGTGAGCGTCAGTTGTTTCGCAACAGACCGGCCACTACTGTTGGAACGAAGGGGTTCAGTCACTCTGGCGTCCGGATCACTATTACCAGAGGAAACATGACAAAATCTATCATTTGGATCCTCCTGGTGTGGATACGCCTTACAGTAAATGACTTGTGGTATAATTACTGGATTATTACATTTATTTTCTTTTCGTTTCGATCCGAAGTTAGGTAACTGTAAACATAAAAGGTTATTTTTCAATAGAGATTTATAAACGTTGGCACGTGCAGACTGTACACAGTTCATATCCATATATGACATCGAGTTTATTCTACGCCCTACGAAGGAGAGAGATGCAGGACATTACATATGAACACGGACCAGGGAGCGGTATAGAAGGCAGGAACGAATTTGGGGAAAAATATTGTGATCTGTGATTTCTCTGTTGCTGGAACAGCAGTCTTTCTCCGTTTCTAGCGAAGTTGCTGTTGTTGCTTCTGCTGCTGCTGCAGTTGTTTAGCAACTGCTGTGTCTATAGCTGTCATTGCTGCTGCTTTTGTTAATGTTGCTGTCTTGTAGCGGACGCTGCTATTGATGCTGGTGTTACTGTTGTTTTTATTCTTTTTTCACGCTGCTGCTGTTGTTCTAGCTGCTGCTGCTGCTGCTGTTATAGCTGCTGCTGCTCTTGTTATAGCTGCTGCTGCTGCTGTTATCACGTTTTGCCTAAACAGCAGACGCCAGTTTATCGCCATTGGAGTTGCAGTCCGTGTTGAGTACCCACTTGAGTCTGTCTTCCAGTAGATGGTGTTGAGTGCCAGTTACCAGAGGGTGGCCCCAGTCTCCCTCAGTAATCACCGAGGCCATGCCACCGTCTTCCTCAGCAGGTAGTTAAGACCTCGTCCTGTTCTTCCTCAGCAGGTAGTTAAGACCTCGTCCTGTTCTTCCTTAGCAGATGGTTAAGACATCGTCCCAGTCTTCCTCAGCAGATGGTTAAGACCTCGTCCTGTTCTTTCTCAGCAGGTGGTTGAGACATCGTCCCAGTCTTCCTCAGCAGATGGTTGAGACATGATCCCAGTCTCCCTCGGCAGGTGGTGGTGGTGGCTGACCCGTCTCACCAGCACACACTCTGCTGGTGGCAGACTAGAGCACCATGACATGAGGGTTTCCTCTCGATCATTAACTTTCACTTTCTATTATATTTTTTCTGACGAAACGAGGTTAATGGCGCTATATTTTAGCGGCAGACTTATATCACATGTATTTTTATCACTGTAATGTCGTGTACTTCTTGTGTACTTCTCTTACATGTTTTTATCACTGTAATCTCGTGTACTTCTTATGTACTCTTCTTCTTGTTTTTATCACTGTAATCTTTCTTATGTGCTACTCTTGTATGTTTTGGTCTGTGTTTGATAACAGGTTGCTAAGCATGAACGTATAAATTAGTTTCCTTACGTCCTCTTCCAGTTTCAGTATTTCTTGGGGTTATTCTTGTCATTAATGATATTCATTCTACACCGAAGGTGGACCTACAGAGGGAGTTTTTCCCTTGACAGAATCTCTATACAAGACACGTACAATGCCATACGAAAGAAATCGTCAGCGATCAGTTCCTTATCTTATCGTGGTCGTCAGCATTTCCTGTCGTGTCCCACACAGTTGACGGAAGCCATAATCTCTCAATATATTCCCAAACGGTTGAGCATCATCACGACCGGAGCTAATGCCTCATCCTATGCTAATTAGCGTGTGTCTTTAGTGTGACCGGGTGACACCTTAATCTTAATGATCCGTGAAAGGTTTCGTGGTCATCAAAGGTGTGTCCTCCTGGGATCAAACTCTCGTCCAGACCCGCAATGTTGTGGTGGATGGCGATTTGATCTTGAGCTTGGCTGCTCAAAGTTCTTGAGTGTATGTAACTGGCAAGGTCTACCATGACTGTATACATAACAGTTAGGGTCTACCATGACTGTATATATAACTGGCAGGGTCTCCCATGACTGTACTTAACTGGCAGGGTCTCCCATGATTGTGGTGATGGTGCTAATGATATTACATGATAACAAGATCATGAACGAGACAGGGAGAGTGAGCAAGCGAGACAGGTATTCCTTCGCGTCTCGTGACATTCAGGACCTGGGGGGACCCTTGGGTGACGGTGAGAAGGCTAGCAAGTGTTTGTATCGTGAGGAACAACATCACATTACTCAGGACTCCCCTGCCTTGGCCGGGCCCGCCTTCGGTGTCTCCATCTTTCCAAAATCACCTTGATTCAGCTGACTATGTCTCGTCCCACCGTCTTATTTTAGGTACTTGGTTTTTAAAAGTCTTTGGATTACGACTTTTAGGGACGTAGCCGCGGGACAGACCAGCTCCGGAAGCGGCTTATGGAAACGAAGACTGGACAGCTTCCATCCGTTAACAGATGTGTTTCATTTGATATTCGGTCCTGAGTTAATATTTTGTGATCGACTGACATCGGACAGTCAACAGATGCTTCGCCATCCCGCTAATATCTTGTGATCAAATGATGTCGCAACGGCCGACAGATGTCTTGCCATCCTTTTCAATATTTTTTGATCGGCTGACGTGGCGCGAGATGCAAGCAAGATGGCCCAGACGGATGCCTTGCCATCTTGCATGCATTTGGTGATCAACCATCCCTGGGTGGAGGGAAGTCTCACAGTCTGGAGGTTGCTGCGAGCGGCGGGTTTCCGAGAGGTAGGAGTGCTTGCGGGTGAGCTTTCCCTGCTCCTGGCTAGGGTCGAGGTGGGCGGGATCTCAGACCAGCGTGGCCTGACCAAGACCTCCTCCAGCTCGGAGCAACGTGACGCGAGCCAGAACGCCTTCGTCATGTCACCGTGTGGCCTCGGGTCGCGGGTCTAGTTCACGGGGAAGTGGGACTCACAGCTCACGAATATGGTAGTGGGTAACTCACTTATATGGGAATGGTGTGTGGGAGAGGGGGATCAAGGCTTATAAGTATGGGATGGTAGGGGGAGAGTGGGGGGGGGGGATTCTTCGTTGACGAGTGTAGGGCGGTAATGGAAAGGGGTGAAGGAGGACGAGCTTCTGGGTTCCAAAATATGGGTTGGAAACGAAGGCAGAGGAGTGGCTTCCGGAGTCCATAGATGGGGGATGGAGGGTTCCAGGTTTGCAAATTCTGAAGAGGGAAAGAGGGTCTCGAGAAGCCAAGAGTATTATGATGTGTTGGAGAAAGGGACTCACAGTGACAGAGCTAAAGGCACGTATGGTACGGGGTGGTTGGCTAGGGTTCCAGACTGGTGATGGAAGAGGTTTCCAGACCCACGCTGGAAGGTGGGAGGGTACATGTTTACTTTACAGTAGACACATATGTACATTTGTATTCGCATAGCATAAAGAGTGATAAGAAAGACTCACTCCCAGGTGTTTCACTCTGTTCTAAAACGACCATGAAATTAAGTTCATGGCATGACACATCCACAAAAAAAGTCGCATAAGAAGATAGATTTGAACACCTCCAAAGGCTGTCAATATACTTGCCTTCCGTAGGGGATAATGTGAGCGTGTGTGATGATGCTCAAGATAACAGGGGACAGTAGATAAAGAGGAAGGAAGTCAGAGAAAAGATTAAGAAAAATGTTTAAAACGTGAGGAAAGCAAAACAAAGAGTTTGGAAAGAAGAAAGATCGAGCTAGAGAGGAGAATAGACACAGAGTAGCGAGGAGGTAAAGACAAGTAGGTAAGATTTGAGAAACAGAGAATGGCGAGAAGCAAAGAGGAAAACAGGAGTACATGGGAAGAACAGAGGATACCTCGCAAGCGAGTTACGAAGAACGAACCGCGAACGTTGCATGTTGTCAAGTGTTAGTTACATGTGGGAGATGGAGAGGTTGTGCGTTTGTCGAGTGAATGCCAGCAGCACACGGTGCGGGCGAGGCAGGAAGGAAAGACAGCAACCTGGGGCAGAAGGAGTGACACTAGATAGCCACTGAGCCGCTGCTGGCTTATGATCACGCAGTTGTCAGTCACCATCGCGGTACCCAGACGGTGCTAGGAATGGTACCTCCCTGGTCGGTGGCTGCCCACTGAGAGAGAGAGAGAGAGAGAGAGAGAGAGAGAGAGAGAGAGAGAGAGAGAGAGAGAGAGAGAGAGAGAGATTATGAGAATTGCGGTCGTGGATACAACTAAATTGTACTCGATCAACGCAACTCTTACTCACGCGAGACCGCGTGACCTCATGACCCCCTTGACCCTCAAGATCAATTGATTTAATGACCAGCTGATCTCGTGACCTGGTGACCTCATGACCCGCATAGACCTCATGACCCGCATGAACCTCATGACCAGCATGACCTCATAACCTGCTAACCTTATGACCTGCTGACCTCATGACCAGTTGATTTTGTGACCTTTGCCTCGGGGTATTTGAGCCAACGATAGATGACATAAAAGATTTGTTATCTGAAATCCTTCTCGTCCTAATTAGATCATTCCACGACCTGAACTTTGACCTTTAACCTCAAAAACTTATCAGTGGTGTATTTTTCATGGCAGGTGAGACAGCACCAGGTATATGAATGGCCTAGTCAACACCATCTCATTTACGATATATATATATATATATATATATATATATATATATATATATATATATATATATATATATATATACATACACGAACAAAGTGCATATGAACGCGCACCTTCATAAGACATACCAACCTCCAACAGCCAGGATCGAAATACATTTGTGTGTGTGTGTGTGTGTGTGTGTGTGTGTGTGTGTGTGTGTGTGTACCCTAGTACCGTCCCGTTAGCCAGGTATGCATATTATCGACCAGCTCCTATGGCAGTATGATCACCTAGGCTTGCTGTGCACCGACTGCCGCAACCAGGATTCGAACCTATGCCGGTTCGACCCCGGGCGCCCGTGAATGCGTCATGGTCAGCAACACTAAGGTCATCCCCTTTACCAACTTCGCAAAGACCCCGACTATAATAATTTGTCGTATAATCCCCAAAGTGACCTGTTGGGGAAGTGGTGGTGGGGGGGGGGGGGACACTGCAGAGAATCAAGGCAATATCGGAAATGTTTACAAATGGTTCTGAAAACTTAGGCATGTGAACGACGCATCGTTAAATGTGGAATCAAAAGAAAAAGGGGGGAAGGGAATCCTTTTAAAAGGAATAAAAGGTTTGATTTAAGAAATCGAGGATCCGATATTTCCCATCACTGGGTCATTTTGCGACTTCGTGAGTTCTTTGGGCCAAGTTAGCTCGAAGTAGCACTCATAGGGGTGTTCACAGATCACTATAATGTTCGTGATTTCTTCCTTATGAGCAGTTCTCACAAGCTCTTGTGAGAGTTGAGGAAGAGCGAGGGACGTGTACACCTGACCTGTTTTTTACTAGGGTATAGTTTGCTCCCACGCTTCTGCCACGGACCCCGCCCTCACACGCCTGCTACGGACCACGCCCTCACACGCATGACCATAGCCATCCCTCACACGCCTACCGTGGACAACGCCCTCACACGCCTGTCATAGACCACGCCCTCACACGCCTTCCACGGACCACAACCCCACATGCGCGGCACGGACATCGCCCTCACGCACGGGCCGCGGACCACGCCCCGCCATGCTCCCTCCCCACGGACAATTCCCGCTCCGGCGTGCCATCGCACGCACCCCAGCACAGGCAGCCGAGCCTCAGCACCTCACCCCCAACACCCTAGCTCTAAATCCCAGCTCCCACGCCAGCACCGTGGCCCCAACACCCCAGCCTTAACATTCCAGGCCTGAAATCCTAGCATCCTAGCCTTAGAACTTCAGCCCCAGCATCTAATACCTCCACAGCCTAGCAACCTAGCCCTAGCCTCATCGAATCATCACCAACAATCCCAGCACCCTAGTCCTAGCACTCCAGACCTAGCGATCCAGGCGAAGCACCCCATCCATTATCACCCCCAGATTTAGCAACCTCAGTCCTTTTATCCCATCTCCAGCACTCCAGTCTCAGCACCCACAGCTCCAATATCCTAGCACCACCACCCTAAGCCCATCGCCCCAGGCCTAGCACCTCATTTCCAGTCCCAAGCATTAATACCTCAACCCCAACAGCCAGGATCGAGCCCGGGACCCCTGTGCGCTCCCTCCTTTTGCACAGGGGTCCCGGGTTCGATCCTGGCTGTTGGAGGTTGGCATGATATATATATATATATATATATATATATATATATATATATATATATATATATATATATATATATATATACATTCTGACGTGAATTATTTACCACTGTACCCTGAGAATCGAACCCTGGAACATCTGTGTGGTAGCCAGGAAGCTTGACCCCCCCAGGCCACGATAAGCTTAAAATAGCATCTCCTCCGTAACCACTCGTTGATCGTGGCCGAGGGGTTTGGCTACCTGGCTGCTACACAGATGGTCCTGGGTTCGATTATCGGGGTACACTGGTAAATAGTTTACACACACACACACACACACACACACGCACACACACACGTGTGTGTGTGTTCACAATTTCCTGCGTGAGCAAGGGAGCGTCCGAGAGAGATGACCTAGCCATAGATGACGAAAGAGCCTCATCTGGCTCTCTCCTGTGTTCCTTCATTTGGAAAGTAATACAGGAGGGGAAGATTACTTCCTGCCACCTCCTGCTTTCCCCCCTCACCCCAAGTCGACTTCTACGACACGCAGTATTATTTCTCCCCTATCCCCAGAGATAACATATATATATATATATATATATATATATATATATATATATATATATATATATATATATATATATAGATAGATAGATATAGATAGATAGATATAGATATAGATAGACAGATAGATAGATAGATGAATTATGATAATGCTAATGGTGTATTTGGGAGGAACTTCCACTGGGACGAAAATAGTCATTTGAGGCATTACGTGAGGACGTGTTTTGTGTCGGTATGATCATTGTGGCTCACGACCCCAGCAGGTGCGACAGTCTTTCCATTCGGCTTTACACTGACACACTTGTCCACCTGTGGTTTGGATTGGAGACCCCCCTCCTCACCCCTTCACACTTCATCGTGACTGTCAGGTGAGTGTTAGGTAACTGGGAGATGACTGGCTCCGGCCGTCGGCTCTACGTAACACCCAATAGTGTGGTGGACTGGTTAGTTGACTTGCGACTGGACGTAGCGACTGGGTGGGTTGGTGGGTAGGTAGTTGTAGGGTTGGTATGTGGTGGTTGATGGTGGTGGGTTGGTGGGTGGGTAGTTGTAGGAGTGGTGTGTGGTGGTTGATGGTGGTGGGTTGGTGGGTGGGTAGTTGTAGGAGTGGTGTGTGGTGGTTGATGGTGGTGGGTTGGTGGGTGGGTAGTTGTAGGAGTGGTGTGTGGTGGTTGATGGTGGTGGGTTGGTGGGTGGGTAGTTGTAGGGGTGGTGTGTGGTGGTTGATGGTGGTGGGTTGGTGGGTGGGTAGTTGTAGGGGTGGTGTGTGGTGGTTGATGGTGGTGGGCAACTTAATCACCATTGTGTGTACACCTACAGACAAGACCCAACCAGAAAGAATTCGGACTCTAGCCACCATCTACTGGGCCACCGGGAGGCAGGCTAAATCAAAGTAATCTACATGGGAAGGTAATTGCAAATATGTAATCGACATGATAAGGTAATCCGGAATCTATAGATATATCTGTCACAAGAAAATCGCGTGTATACGAGATGGTCTTCATGAAGGCTTCGAGGAGGTGAGAGAGATGAAAAAAAAAAAAAGGTAATCGAGAAATCATGTAATTACTTAAAGGATGAGATGAGAGATACTGATCACGATCATTTCTGGATTATATTTTCTTTCGTTTTTTTTTTTCTTTTTTTTACCCAAGGCAAAGACGAGGGTTCATGACCCCCAGTACGTTATCCCCTTCCCATCCCTCCCCCCCTCTTTAAGTCCCTCCCCCCCGTTCCTGCAACCCCCTAATTCCCTCCCCTCCTCTCTTCCCCCCCTTGCCCCTGGTCCTCCTTTCCTACCCCCCCCAATCCCCTCCCCACCACTCGTGTGTGTGTGTGTGTGTGTGTGTGTGTGTGTGTGTGTGTGTGTGTGTGTGTGGTCCAGCGTGCGTGGGTGGGTGGGGGAGCGTGCCTCTCTCTCTCTCTCTCTCTCTCTCTCTCTCTCTCTCTCTCTCTCTCTCTCTCTCTCTCTCTCTCTCTCTCTCTCGGAGGTAGGCAGCCAGCGACCGGCGCGGTATACATTACCTGTACTATCCACCTGGGTATCAGGAGGGGGTTCGCGACTGCTGGACACCAAGCCTGCAATTCAGTGGCCGTCAAGCTTTACTCCTTTGGCCCAGGTAGCTTCTTTTATCTTCTTCTGCCTCAGCCACAGGGGAGGCCTGTTTGGCGTTCAATCTTTCTCTCACATCTAACTTAACAACTTGGCAAAAATATTGAAAGCCTTAGATGTCTAACTGCCACTGGAACCAAGTACCTATGAGATCAACTACCTTTGGGATAGACTACCTCGGGGCCCACAAACCTGTGGGCCTAACTCCCAGTGGGACGAACTACCTACCTGTGGGACTGACGGTGGGTGAGGTGAGTCGCTGGCCCCCCTCTCTCCCCCAACCCACCACCACATGACGTACGTAAAGAGCTTACGACGACCCGACCACAAAGACTCGCTGATCCGAACGCATCCCCCCCTCATCCGACACACGACCTCCTCATGCGACACCTCACCGTCCAAGACGATATGTCCCCGGACTGTCACCACATCTCCTGCTGCAGACATGAAATGAGGCAGCCAGGTTAAGTCCGTGTTGGGGGAGGAGGAGGATGTGGTGTGTCTGTGGGAAGTGGAGAAGGAGGAGGAGGAGAGGAGGAATTGTGTGTTGGACACGAGGCGACTTGTGCTGGTTTGTGTGCTGGTGTTACATATGCCGATTTGTGAATGTCCTCCAAACTTTGCCCCAGTGATAACATGAGAGAGAGAGAGAGAGAGAGAGAGAGAGAGAGAGAGAGAGAGAGAGAGAGAGAGAGAGAGAGAGAGAGAGAGCAATAAAACTTTTACATTAGGAATATTGTATATTAGCAGGTTTTCCCAGTAAAGGTGTGTGTGTGTGTGTGTGTGTGTGTGTGTGTGTGTGTGCGCGTGTGTCAGAGCCACATGCTACTATTGCCATAAGAAAGTTAGCACCAGTAACTTAGTGAACGCCCCAGAGAGTTGACACATTTGTCCGGGGGTTTATCAGGCGTGAGATCTGCCCAGCAGTACCACTGTCTCTCCCACTGTGTTGTTTATGTGGTTGAATGTCCCACCCACCCGGCTCACCGGCTGACAGTGGCTGACTGCTCCACCCACCCACCCGTCTCTCTGGCTGACAGTGGCTGACTGCTCCACCCACCCACCCGGTTCACCGGCTGACAGTGGCTGACTGCTCCACACACCCACCCGTCTCTCTGGTTGACAGTGGCTGACTGCTCCACCCACCTACCTTACTGTCTAAGAGCAGCTGACTGTCCCACCCACCCGTCTCTAGCTGACAGAGGGTGACAGTCCCAACTCCCTACCCACCTCACTAGCTGACAACGACTGACTCCATCCCATCCCCCCCCTAATTAGTCCCAGTGGACGTCAGTCGCATCAGTCAGGGCGCATGACCCTCACCGACCTCCCTTCTAGCCCCCGTGGGACATAGGTGTTTTCTGAAATCATTAAGAATCGTAACGTCTGTATAAATATTCACCACCGTAAATTAGTTATATATACATATAGATATCGTAAAAGCTCTGTTTGGATTCGACTCTTCAGTGAAGAGCGTTTAGGTTCACTCTCGAACGACCTTCCTCTTGTTCCAAAAGAGTAACAACAAAGCGAGTAACAGTCAAAGCCTTCTGAGCCACAATGCCCTACCCTGTGGGACGCCACGCGTGTTGGGGGGGAAGGAACCGCGCCTCCCCAAGATGCGTCAAGTGCACCACCCGACTACCGCAGGTGCGACGTCTCACAGAACTCCAGGCGAAGACGTTCTTAACACTGACTTTATGACCTAGTCTGGTGCTATGGCGCCGCCTTGGGCGTCCCTCTACCATCGCGAGGCAATGTCGCTCCCTCTCGTCTTGAGGAGAGCCCGTCATTGAGCATCAACTATCAGCCAGGAGGAATGTATGCTTGCTCCAGGGCCCCCCCGGTGTATTTCCCCGGGTACGATCGTTATCCTTTGTACACAATACCTTAAGAGGAGGTGCGTGGCGCTGGGCGAGCCGCACCTGTGGTATGGTAAACATAACAATTGAATACAGTCACTGAATACAATCTTAAGTAAATTGCGGTAAAGAAACAGCGGTGTAGGTAACTCTGAGGAGCACAGAGGATACAGATATTACGCGGGTTTTTTTTCTCCTTCATATTCCATTGTATTGTAAACATTTTTCCTCCTGCGTCCGGCGGAAGCAAGGCACATTTGTCGGAACTTTAACATCATTTTCTCTATAGATATAAACTTTCATTGACCTCAGTCGTTCATTCTCTCGTTCGTTCCCTCTACAATTATTTCTTTCTTTTGTCTTCTCTTTCCTTCAGGTGCACGTAACTCGAGGCGACTCCCATATATATATATACCTCAGCCACGTCCGTCATAACAAGACGATCTCCCTTCGATTTGTATATTCCCCTCGAAGTCCTCGCCCACTCCTCTCTTCTCCCCTAGCGTCAGTGGAGTCGTCGTCCAGTTCAATCCTCGTCTTCGTACATTCTCTGCTGGACACATGTTACTGTTAACCCTCCCTGTCCTACAGTGGCATCTGACAGCACACGTCTTCAGTATACATATATTCATTTTCCTCTCACCGGTGTCCACCCTCGCCTCCTGCCTCTATAGCTGTCGTCTGTCTGGTTGCCGCCCCAGTGGATGTGGTCGTCCTTCCAAGACGCCCGTTCATGCTGCAGTGTCAACCCAGATATTCAATGACCTCTCATTACCTCGACCTCTATCCAACCTATCATGTTTCACTCTGACTTTCCCTCCACACCCACACCACACACACACACACACACACACACACACACACACACACACACACACACACACACACACACACACACACACACACACACTCACTCACTCATACCTGCACTCACATTTATTCTCGATTTCTTGACACACTCGTGGAAATGAACTTTCAGCATTTTGGCTTCATTCCATCCACTGATTTCCCTTCCCTTTACCAGACATCACCTTAGGTCCCAGTCCCTCCTCCGCCAACGCACTGTTATCTTCTACGTCCACGCATTCCTCCCTGGTCGTGATGTAACACACACACACCATCAATATCAGGCTGTACCCTACGATTACCGACGGCATCCCCGTAGCCTTCCATCACAATGCATTGAGTACGACCCACTCACTGGCTCCGGTAGCTCTCCCCACACACGCCTCCGACGCCGTCCCCCTCCTCCTACATACATTACGAAGACGGTCCATAATCCTTTACGAGTTACGCTGGTGTAAGTCACTTTTTTTTTCCTTTTTTTTTTACTAGACCAGTGAATAATACTGGTGGTGGCTTCTGGTACGTACACGTCCGCTTACAATGATGGAGAGACTTTGATCCTCTCCACCACAACCACTAACCACGACCCTAATCCTCTCCAACATCACACGAGAACCTGATCTTCTCCAACACGATCACACAAGACCCTGATCCTTCTCCTCACCACCACCACCACCCTCAGGCGTCACCTCTCCACTCCTGTAGTCAAGGAACTCCACTTTTCTATAGGCCAGTCTACCACACTCCTGACACACCTCATTCACTTGTTTACTAAATCTCTACACTCCTGTAGTCAATATATATATATATATATATATATATATATATATATATATATATATATATATATATATATATATATATATATATATATATATATATATGTTCCTTTCAGATATACATTATCTTTTCTCTGCTGTGTGAGTCAGCGCGTCCTTACAGTTCCTTGACAGAGGTGCAGCTTTCGCTCCTCTCTCTCTCTCTCTCTCTCTCTCTCTCTCTCTCTCTCTCTCTCTCTCTCTCTCTCTCTCTCTCTCTCTCTCTCTCTCTCTCTCTCTCTCTCTCTCTCTCGGTCAACAGGTGCCGCCACCGCTTGGCGGCCCTTCACCTACATATTCTGCAAACGAGTCTCATGTCGTTGTTACCTATATATATATATATATATATATATATATATATATATATATATATATATATATATATATATATATAATATTTTTTTTCCACGTTGCGATGTTTTCCTTCGCTTAAACCATGAAAGTTACCACATATGACACTTCTTGTGTGGTATACACAGGTGTTTGTTTGTTTGTGATGTGTGTGGTGTGTGTGTGTGTGTGTGTATACACAGGTGTTTGTTTGTGTGTGATGTGTGTGGTGTGGGTGTGTGTGTGTATGCACAGGTGTTTGTTTGTGTGTGATGTGTGTGGTGTGTGTGTGTGTGTGTGTATACAGTAATGACATTACCATCAACGCATTAGCATTACAACAACGTACAGGTAACGTAACGAGGGTACAAAAACATACAGTTAACGTTCCAAGGTTACAGTAACATACAGGCTGTAATGTAGTGTTATACAGACAGTGGTCTTGCCTTGTTATCTTGGATTTCGGACCATCCCATCCTAAAGACCTTCAGGAGGAAGCTGACGGACCCTCCCCCACCACTACCACAGTCACCACCACAACCACTGCCACCACAACCGCAATCACCACCAGTCGCCTCGTCATGTAACCCCTTAACATTACATCTGCTGAACCACCTAACACTCTCAGGGGAAAAAGATTCTTTGAGAAGAGGCGGAGGAGGAGGAGGAGGAGGAGGCCATCTTCTACGTGCCGCTATCAGTGTGTACACTGACGGAGTACAGTCTTCAGACACGCTTTTTTTTTTTTTTCCCTCGTGCAACCCTCTGTCTGAGACCATCCTCTCTCTCTCTCTCTCTCTGCTTATATCTCCTCCTCCTCCTCCCATCCTGACGGTCCCTGGCGAGCGGCGGTAATCATTGGTTCTGGCCCAGGAGAGGTTAACATTGGGGGAGGCTGGTGGGGATTTTGGTGGAGAGGGAGGGAGGGAGGGCATGGCAGACTTAACGGAGAGATCACGAGGATTCGCAGTCCTGCAGGATTGTTCCACATGGTTAGCTTCGTTCCTCACATCCTACGGCGTCCGTGGCTGAAGCCCTTTGTCCCGTACTGTTTAGGGTTTCCCCGTGGCTCTGTGCTTTTTGTTCCCTGATGCCCTGATTATCGCTTGCTCTGGTGTGACGTGATGCTGTGGCGGCCTCTGCTCCTTCTTCTTCTTCTTCTTCTTCTTTTTCTTCTTCTTCCTTTGTTTCCGCGATCCTCGGTTCCCCCACGACTGCATCCTTCGTCCTCCTTTGATCCTCAGGTTCCTCCACGACTGGATCCTTCGTCCTTCTGTGATCCTCAGGTCCCCCCACGACTGGAGCCTTCGTCCTTCTGTCCTCAGGTCTTCACGACTGCAGCCTTCGTCCTCCTATGATCCTCAGGTCCCCCCACGACTGGAGCCTTCGTCCTTCTGTCCTCAGGTCTTCACGACTGCAGCCTTCGTCCTCCTATGATCCTCAGGTCCCCCACGACTGGATCCTTCGCGTAATGATCCTAAGGATTCTACGACTGTATCCTTCGTCCTGTGATCCTCAGGTCTCCATGACTGGATCCCCATTGTTCGGGGGTTAATCAAATGGGAAGGTAAAGTTTCCTACCAATAACTAATACTGGAAGACGAAGTGCCTCCTCCACGTAACTGAGGATTGGGTGCGTGGGGGAGCGTGAGGAAGAGGAGGGGCGGTGAGTGGAGGCGGGCTGGGGAAGATTTCCTCCCACAACATAAAGGCAGATTCGCACGTTAACACCACACTGGCTAGTGACGCTCCTAGGTCGGTCCCTCCGTCTGCACGCCTCTGAAACTGCTCCTGATGACTAGGTTCGAAACACTAAACTGCCCATGACTCACCTGTTTCAAGTTCAGGTGGTTCACTTAATGGGCAGTCTGGGCTGTTCTCTCTCTCTCTCTCTCTCTCTCTCTCTCTCTCTCTCTCTCTCTCTCTCTCTCTCTCTCTCTCTCTCTCTCTCTCTCTCTGACTGGCCAATCCTGACCACTCGACTTAACTGTCAAATCATGCTGGTGCTTGGAGCTGGTAGGTAGGCAGGCCAGCTGCACTGTAAGGCAGCTGCGTTTACGTACATGAACGTAAATGACAAACATAAACGTTGTAGTTTTTTCTGACCATATTAGTGTCACTCAACAGGTTTCGACCGCAGTTAATCAGTACAAATGCGCTTATAATAGCCTCATTTGTCTGGCCAGTGAAGCAAGTTTCGATCTTTTTCTTTTCATATGATTTTCCAAGCAAACCTGTTGCTTTTTGACCGGCTTATCTGCTTTGAAAATTAATTACTACACAAGACTCCATATATATATATATATATATATATATATATATATATATATATATATATATATATATATAAGTTAAAGATAATTATCAGGACTGAATTATTGATTGCATGTTTACTGCACATTTAATTACAATGAACTTCAGGTGTTGATTTGTATTATACGAATGGAAGGAAAGGCTCGATCGCCTCGCTGGGCTTCAGAACATTTAGCTCCCTCACAGAAAACTTAGGACGTCCGGGCACATTAAACCTGCTATTTTGCGAGGCCTTCCCCTCCCCAATTAGAAATAAAATATAAACATTACGGTATAAGCTTGTAGCCCAAATGAGAGAGTAAATGCCACACCACCAACTTCAAAAATAAGTATGACATATAAGTAACTTAAAAGGGAAACAAGATTTACTTTAGGAGATAAGAAGTGGAGGCAAGCACTTACCTACGGGTCGTAATTAACACAGCGAGATTAGATTTGGCAGGATCCGTTTGGTGAGGTTTTTCTATCTGGTCTGCAGTCGGTAACTTTAATCCTGGATTGACAGTTGAGTTAATGGGGTTTGCGGTGCCTCCTGGATCAGCAGCGATCCCGCCCAGGGTAGGTGTCATGCCCTCTCCTAGTGCCACACCCACCATTGCCACGCCCACTAGTGTCACATTCCACCACTACCACACCCGCTAGCGTCACACACACACACACCCCACTGCTACACCCAGTAGTGTCACATCCACCAGTGCCACACACCCCACTGTCACACCCACTAGTACCGCACACGCCACTGCCACACCCACTAGTACCACACACGCCACTGCCACACCCACTAGTACCACACACGCCACTGCCACACCCACTAGTACCACACATGCCACTGCCACACCCACTAGTACCACACACGCCACTGCCACACCCACTAGTACCACACACGCCACTGCCACACCCACTAGTACCACACACGCCACTGTCACACCCACTAGTACCACACACGCCACTGCCACACCCACTAGTACCACACACGCCACTGCCACACCCACTAGTACCACACACGCCACTGCCACACCCACTAGTACCACACATTCCACTGCTACACCTACCAATGCCACCAGACTCTCCCTCTCTACTCATCAGCGTTATCAACAGATCATCTCAAGAGCCGAAGTTCCTCATTTTCCCTTTCTCTTGTCTCTTGTTTATGATTGTTTATTGCCTGGGTTTTCTCTTCCTCGTTTTCCCTTTCATTGCCTCTTTCACTCTTCGTCCTCTTGTGACAACTTTTATCATCGTTTCGTCTGCTATTTCATCACACACTGCAGATCGCACTTCCAACTTCATTTCAAACCCACTCACACATACCCTCCAACTTACTGTCTCATGTCCACAACTTCCACTGCAACAGGTCTTTAACAGCAATCAAAATGTCTATCATTCACGTCATATAGTGTCAAACGTAGCAGTGCAGTTCACTTTACTAAATGCCTTTTCTTACTCCATTAATGAGTGTTACCGTACTCTGCATGCAAGAGGTTACATCGCCAGCGAAAAAAAGAAAGTCATCTTTGGTGAGGTTGTATTACCAGGGGCACAATCTCGTTCAAGAACTTCTTTCTCTAAAGGACTTTTATACATTTCCCCAGCTACTGGATGTAGCGCAAGCTTAGGCTGCAGGAGGAGCCACCGGAAACAGATCCTAGGTAACAGCAAGACTCTTCCTTGGGCATTGTGGTCTCTGGGGTAATTATAAATGAATTCCATAAACACTTTATAATCATTCTTCCTCCTCTCTCAGACTCTCTCTGCACCACTTGTTCATTTAAAGAACAAGTAAACCCTCTGATCTATGGACTCTCTTTCCCCTCCTACACCCACGCTGCTGTGCGTCAAAGGAAACTCTGATCCTTTGAAAAAAGGTTCATTGACTACCTTAAACCCTTGTCCAGTAAGCTGAGGAGGCTTGGTCGTCTACACTTTTTCGCTTTCACTTTCACTCACTTTTCCTTTATACAACAGAACATGTCATTGCCTTCGTCCAATCACCAGGCACCTGGCCGCTTTCCCCATACCTCTACACACACTCTCTCTCAAGGTCCATCCATCCATTCACATCAGCCCAACACTCATTGTCTCTAACCTCCGGGATTTACCTCTCTCTCTCTCTCTCTCTCTCTCTCTCTCTCTCTCTCTCTCTCTCTCTCTCTCTCTCTCTCTCTCTCTCTCTCTGCACGGAGCGTACTGCTAACGAAAGAGACATTCTTTAACCTCTCGTATTTGGAACCTACGGACATTCTTCAACCTCACACACACACGTGAACAATGCAGTCGCTCTTCACCTCTCACACTTGAACTTCGCAACGATCACTTCCAGTCCAGTAGAATCTTTCCAGGCCATTCATACGTCGTTAAAGACACCAGCTCTTGCACAACCATCTGTGTCATCTTGCCTGGGCTTGATTTCACACTCCTCCTCCCTCCACCATCCCGTCCTAACGTCCCGCCACATCTCGGACTCCGTCTCGCAAACCTGTTTCGCTTTCCCCCGCCTCCCCGCCCCCCTCTCCTCTTCTCCCCCCACCCCTCCCCTCTTTCTCAAACGTCTGTGCAACGTCTATTATTTCATATTAATCATTCATCCTTCTCGCATTCCCCTGACCCACACGCACGGGCCAGCAAGTTACCGTCGGGGGCCGCTGCAAGCACGCCGCTCTCGTCTGGGGCCTACATGTACCCCTTCAGTGGGAAATATCTACCCCACCTGGGGTCCTCGACCCCAACCCCGCTAGCCAGCAAAAGGCCAGAGAGACCCAGCTCCTTGAGGTAAACTTATTAACCTGCTGCCTTTATTATTATCGTTATTATTATCGTTATCATTATTGATAATTATCATTATCGTCATTATTATTATCATTTAAGCGTGTTGGCATTTTCCTGCGTAGCGAAATAACGCCAGGAACAAACGAAGAACATTATCTCTCTTGATGTCATCAATAATGACCCACAGACCTTTCCGTGGATCCACCGACCACTTCAAATGCCCTGTTTCAGCCAACTGGACATCACGTCGCCTACTGTATGCCATATCGCTCAAATTTGCTCTATCACATTCACGACTCACGCCCTACTGCATGCTCAGGCCCCGATCCCCCCCTCCTCCCCCAAGTCATCTTTCACTCCATCCTTCCATCTCATCTCATCTCTTCCATTTGCCTTGGAACCACTCACCCTCCTCTATTCCTACTCGCACACGCGCGCCTAACTCTTCCGACCGAAATTCCTCACTGCTCTTAGTAGCGCCTCACCCACACCTTATATTCATGTCACTTTCCATAAAGCATTGTTTGTTATTCACCTTCCGCAAAACATTATCATTATCATCATCATCACCATCATGTTCCGCTGGATAATGTTCGAAGTTCATTCATGTAAACAGTTGATGCTTTCTTTACAGCCCCTGAGTGTGTGTGTGTGTGTGTGTGTGTGTGTGTGTGTGTGACCCGTATAGACATTCATAATGGAACATAATCTCCTCAGGGAGAAGAAAAAAAAAAGAAGAATCTTACATTCTATTATACAGTTACTGGTTTACCAAATTATCATACGTCGCAGCTGTAAATGCTCTTTGTGTGTCCCGCGCGCCGCCCTGCTGGGCACATTTGCATTCTTCCTGGAAGAAACCCGAGACAAAATTCCTCCTCCAGTGCAGCAGTATTCTCAACCCCACCCCCCCCACACCTCCAGCCCCCCCCCCCCCCACACACACACACCACCAGCCCCAACACCCACCCCCTCACCACAGGTGTGGGTGGCGACCAGATGAGACGGTCTTGATCGGGACTTGCCCCACGTGTTGTTTGCTCCACATATTGTTTGCCCACACGTGCTGTTTGCCCTACATGATTTTGCTCCACGTTCTGTTTCCCTACACATTGTTTGTCCCCTATGTGCTTTCGCCCTACATGATGTTGTCTCACGTATTGTTGCCTCCCCCTACATGGTGTTGCCCTCCCCCACATGGTGATGACCCTACACTGTGTTGCCTCACATAACATTTCCCCACATGGTGTTGTGCCACATGAAGTCCCACAACGATGTTTCCCCACTTGGTGTTGCGCCAGTTGGCGTTTCCCTACGTAGACTCACCTCTCATGATGTTGCCCCAAATACTGTTTCCCTCCATGGTGTTGCCCCACATGGTGCTGCCCCAACATGGCGTTGACCCTACATGTATACAGGATGAGGACCCTTCAGGAGGCATATCATCCGATTCCCTTTACCTCCCTCAGGAGGCGATGCTCACCTGCAAATAAGGTGTTAAGTTCCACTTTATTCTCCCTGGTGGCCCATCTCCTGCCTGCTGCCCTGTTTGTCTTGACCTAAACACACTCACGGAATGTACAGCCAGCAACTTTCTGAACAGGTCACACACACACACACACACACACACACACACACACACACACACACGCACACGCACGCACGCACACACAGAGGGGGACACCCAGCCAGCGCGGAACATTAAGATGCAGATGGAGTCCCCGCGGTAACTCCTTCAGGTCGGTGGGGATAACGATCTCCAGACGTCAACTAAGTCACTCTGGTCTTCCGAGAATCTCGCATCGATGGGGCTTATTAGCGGACCTGAACGGATAGCGAGACTTCGGAGGAAGGGTCTCCAGACGCGACAGCTCCAGGTTGGGTGGCACCAGGTGGGTGAAGGTGGAGGGGAAGAAGAAGAAGAAGAAGAGAAGAGATCGAGAGCATTGTTGCAAAATGTAGATCTCAAGCGTAGGATTGCTGGCAACGGAGCAGAGAGGAGCTGTGTACAGAGACATTAAGAAGATTGATGAACATCCACTGGAGTTGTAGGCTGTGCCAGTGCGAGCTGCCGAAGCACACGTAAGTGCTGGAAACCGTCCAGCAAAAGACGAGAGGCGGCCCAAGGGAGTTGGGGTTAGGGGGAGGGGAGTAACTGCGTATATAGAGGAACATTTTGGATGTCCCGGAACAGCTTTCGTACTCCTGACTCCTGCAGCAGAACCTTAGACCGAGTCCTTGTCTCTCCTGTTTGGACCGTGTACAGGTCATGAGGTGAACACAGGGAGAGATCATGGCTTCATCTACCCAGATTTAAGATTTTCGGATCCTCTCCTCATTGTCCTTGTCCTCCAGCAGATAACCTCGTCATACACTATCAGATCTTCTGTGATCTTTGGTTTTTTCCACCATGTAATATACGTACACGTCGCCTCTCATATCCTCAGCTGTCCAATGTCTTCCCTTTCCCTCCTCCTGGGATCCGTACCTGTCCTTATCTCGTCAAAAAAAAAAAAGAAAAGTGAAACAAGAAAACGTTGAATTCGTTTCTCTATAAACATAAATGGTTCAAATTCGTTAATCAAAGTCTTCAGCTTGAATTACCCTCTTCCCCCCCGCCTCACGATCAGTGAAACGCGCACCACAGAGTTATCCAAGAAGTCTACCTTGCGTCTCCCTCTACCAACTCCCTCTACCTTCCTCTACCAACTCCCTCTACCTTCCTCTACCAACTCCCTCTACCTTCCTCTACCAACTCCCTCTACCTTCCTCTACCAACTTCCTCTACCTTCCTCTACCAACTCCCTCTACCACCCTCTACCAACTCCCTCTACCAACTCCCTCTTCACCCGCATGTCACCAAACTCCCACACACACACACACACACACTGACTCACCTCTCATAACCTACACAAACTGATACTCCGTTAGGCAGAGTTCTAACTAAATTGTCTTTTTACTCTTTCTCTCTGCTCTCATTCCATGCAACCATTACTTCAGGAGGAAGAACACGTACTGACGCACGCATGTGTTAAGGCATTATATCGGACTTTTGTTTTATAGTTTCTGACATCCAGCAAATTTGAGGTTTGGTTGGAGTTTGGTAGTAATTGTTGTTGATGTCTTTTGAACGATTCGGACCTTCATTTCTACCTCATATCACTCATTATTTTGTGATTTCCTCCTATTTCAAATCCCCGGCTCTTAGGCAGAAGTTCACAATCGTAATCTCTCCCTTGTTTTCGGTCTCCACTGTTGCTCCTAAAGGGAAAAAAAAAAGACTCAAAAGTCAAGTTGTGGACCAGCGTCTCTCACGGAGGGGCGGCGCTGGCATGCAAACTCTCTAGTGCCTTCAAAAACTGGCCGTACCGGTCAGCAGGCATGCAAAATAGTTCCATAAAGCACCACTGGCATCTGTGTGGAAGTGCGGTTGCCAGGTGTGGCCAGACACTTATTACTCTGGTGTGATTGCTTGGCAGGGGGGGAGGGGGGAGGAAGGGCAGGGAGGACAAGAAAGATGGCTATGTTGGAGATAGAGATGGATCATTAGAGGTTAAGAAGATGCATGAAAGATGGATATATATATATATATATATATATATATATATATATATATATATATATATATATATATATGTGTGTGTGTGTGTGTGTGTGTGTATTCCTATGAGTCCACGGGGAATATGAGGCAAGAAAAGTTCCCAAGTGCACTTTCGTGTAATAATCACATCATCACATCATTTTCCCCGTGGACTCATAGGAATATCTTGATCACGCGCAAAATTGTGATCCTTTCCAATATATATATATATATATATATATATATATATATATATATATATATATATATATATATATATATATATGATTAGGTCATATAAAGAAACCGATAGACAGAGACAGAATTATCAGCGAACTGATAGATATAAGGAATAGACAGGTAATAAAGAGGAGACAGATGGGCATGTAGACGGATCATAAAGACAGTTGGACAACCGTAAATTTACATTTACACGCGGCGTACCCTTGGGAATTCTTACGACACTGTTTCTTTTTTCTTCTTCTTCCATGTCTCTCTTAAAGAGGGAGTCCCAGAGTTAAAAGCAAAGTCCAGTTAATGTTCACGGTTAATTGCATCTCATGTGTTTGGGGTCCTCGCGGACACATCGTTCATGTGGACCGAGTTTTTGTCTTGCTGGGCAGACGAAGTGAATATTCTGGCGTGGGGAGGGGTTGACCGGCAGCAGCGGCTGGCTTTGACAAGCGTCCCCCAAGAATTTCACTTTAAGAGTTGCCTGGCTAGCATCACTCTCTCTCTCTCTCTCTCTCTCTCTCTCTCTCTCTCTCTCTCTCTCTCTCTCTCTCTCTCTCTCTCTCTCTCTCTCTCTCTCCAGAGAGAGAGAGAGGGAGAGAGAGAGAGAGCAGGCAAACACACCCCCTCTGGGTCTTAAAGCAACTTAAAGAGTTGTCCAAGTTCTGGAACTCAAAGAGCTGCAAGTACGAATGAATAGAGCAATGCTCTAGGGATCTTAGCCGAGTCGAGAACATGTAGAATCTAGGGGGTCGAGTCTGAGAGAGAGAGAGAGAGAGATGGAATTTTTTTTGCTGAAGTTCAAGACGGACGGTGCGCCTCATTTGGCTTCATCCAATCTCAGTAAGTACCTGTTGTAAACATCTGTCGCACCTGTTCTTACCACCCACTGACTTTCCGACCTGTGTAGTGGTCACACCTGTATTGTCGCAGGTCATGTGGGTTGGGGGATGGACTCAGGAGCCAGACCAGCTAAGCTTAGGTGGCTCCCAACAGCTCCAACAGTCGAGATGGTGGAGAGGCGAAAGCCACGTGTGACCTGACCTCGACCTGACCTTGTGGAGAGTAATGAGGGTCTTTTATTTAAGATGTGACCATCGTTGTGTGACGGAGGTTGGGATTTGGTCGGTGAACAACAGTTGTTCTTGAGGATTCTCGATGAACATCGTACTGTATCCGCAGAAAGTTCTTACGTGGTTGAAGGGCGTGGCTGTGGCGAACGCCACACACCCCTGGCAGTGTACCCTGTTTGCTGTGGTTCACCACACACCCACCACCATCCTCCCATCCCACCAACAGCGGTGTACGCCTCTTTTTGCTGCGGGTAACGCCACACCTCCTCCAAACACCAGTCAATACTGTGGTTGTGTCGAATAAACACCCCTCACATCCACACAGCCTTTCACTGAAGGCTTTCACCATTTTTCTAGCTTCAGATCCTCAGAAACCTCTGGAGATCTCTCTTCCTCCTTTTGACTGACCACCAGTCTCTCTGGGCAGGGGAGTGCGACACACAGAAGTCGTGGACGTCCACATCGGCTTTCATCGATACTGGTAACGGATCGGGGAACACTTGACAGATATTTCACAATGGTGGTCGAGAAAGACAGAGTGAGCAGGTTCCTCTCCTCCTCCTCCTCCTCCTTCTCCTCCTCCTCCCCCTCTCTTTGCTCTCTGGGGCTGGGATTGTGCTCTGGGATTGCATGTTGAGTGACACACAGGAAATAGTTATTTTGGTTGAGACATACAGGTTCTGCGTGTAAGATTATGATTCTTGGTTTGTTCTGGACCCTCCCAGCGGGATCATCTGACACTAGTGAGAGGCAGCGGGGGCCTGACACTTGTGAGAGGCAGCGGGGGCACTACCTGAAGAGATCACAGCAAAAAGAGGTCCCGTACGAAAAGTGGAGTCTAGTGGAGGTTTACGAGAAGATACTGTTGCCTTAATTGGTTCAGTGTGAAGTGTTCAGGTTCCTCTCTCTCTCTCTCTCTCTCTCTCTCTCTCTCTCTCTCTCTCTCTCTCTCTCTCTCTCTCTCTCTCTCTCTCTCTCTCTCTCTCTCTCTCCAACACACCCACCACCCACGCCTACAACGGCTTCTCCCTCTTACCAATAATCTTAGTCCTCCTCCTCCTCCTCCCTCCCTCTCTCTCCCTGCCACAGGGGAACGTCCCTCGGCCAATGTTGACCCAGGTTTGTTGTTCTGGGTGTTGCTTCTCCCGTCCTTCCTGTGACCGTTGTACCTTAGGCAAGTCCTCCTGGGGCAGGTCCTGTCAGGGTAGGTCTTCCTAAGGCAGTTCCTCCCAGGAAGGTCCTACTGAGGTAGGCAACAGGACAATAATGCAACAGGTAATAGGACAATAATGCAACAGATAAGAGGACAGTGATTCAGTAGATAACATAACGATGGTGCGAGGTGTCCCTCTCCTGCCCGGCTTCACACAGCAAAGGCCACAAGGCTCACGTCTCCAGAGGGAATGGGAGGAACCGCCCATCTAGCCTCGTCTGTTGTCACTTACATCTCCAGGTCAACAACGATTTGCGACGGGTGTTGGAGGCGCGTCCCTGGTCAGCTGGCTAGGCGGACCCCACCCTCTTGCCTCCTGCAGCGTCTGGCGCCGCCTCCTGCCGCTCAACTCGACCCCGTCAGACTGCCAAGGGTCGACCTCACACTCGCCGCTGGTAAACCGAAGCTATGGCTTTTACACCCCCAGGCTGTGGCTGAACGCACTCAGTCGTTAAAGAAGAGGAAGAAAACGCGCTGAAGGTTATCATTCTTTGTCGAGAGTATCTTCCTAAAGGGGAGGAGGTGGAGGGAAGAGACAGGAGCAAGGCTTCGACAATACCCACAACAGGAGCTATGGTTTTAATTGTATTGTTCCTGAGACAAATGACTATCAGGGCTTCACTGTCAGGAGCCTTATGAAGGCGTGGTGAGGGCAGCCCCTCCCACTTGTGCATGTCGCACCCTCCCTCACGTAAGGAGGAGGGTGGGGATGAGAGAAGGGAAAGATGGTTAAGAGGAGGAGGAGGAGGAGGAGGAGGAGGAGGAGGAGGAGAAAGACATCTTACCCCACATGTGGTCGACAATAATGAACCACTTCCAGCCCGGACTAACCTAACGCAACACTCGTCCACCTGCCTGTCCTCATACTCGTAAAGCTAATGCCATGACCTTCCTCAGACCTGAAATAAAGTATCTATGCAAAGACACACGAAGATGTAAAACGTCCACACACACGAAGGTAGAAAACGGAAACTGACTTGTGAGTATATGTATATACTGCAACCAAGCTTATATCTACGTACCAATATACTGGTATGTCATTATACTTGCTCAGAGACGCGTTTAGCTGGTTAAGGGCAGTCTGGCTACTTTTCTCCTCCTTCTGCCGAGCTGTCAGTCATCCAATGATACACGCACCACGCAACCTGACAATATCTGTTGTACAGTTTTTTTCCTTCAAATATACTGACACTGTAAATCTATTACTAAAGGTAAACTGTATATTGAAGCTTCAAAGCCAAAATTATTCCAAGTATGATGTATAATGTGTTTAATTCGTCTATAGAACGAAAGGGTTATGTGTAATTGCTTATTCGTACTGTATGGGGGAGGGCGTGTGTATGTGTGTGTGTGTGTGTGTGTGTGTGTGTGTTATTCCCGTCAGAGAGGCTAAGGATACAAGCAGTTCTGGTGCCTCCATCTCCTCCAGACATACCCAACCGTTCATGTCAAGCTGCTGGCGTGATAAATGATAGTGACCATAATCTCCTCTGGGTGTGACCTGGTGACCTTGGTCAACCGCTTGTCCCCCCCAAACACAGCAGGGGATTCGAACCCATGAAAAATCTCAGTCCAATGGAGATAAAATTGCGTATTGCCTTGTGAATTATGTCAGTGTTCGACACAAGCAAAACTACATGTTATAAAAACAGTATTAGGTGTTACCGGGCTCCGCCTGCGGGAGGTTATACCGTAAGTGAATAGTCTCTTAGGTGGAGCTGTATCATACACTGGAAGTACAAGTCTCGTCAAAGTACTTCTTATTCCAGTGGCGTCTACATTTCCCTGCTGCTGGAAGAAGCGCAGCCGACCTATTTAGAAAGCTCCTGGGTATCGCTAGGAAACTGGGGTAACTGGAAATAAACAAATGAATTAAAACATTATCATATGTAAGGAAATATATGTCTAACAGATGTCTGTCCCGCGCAAATATCTCGCGATTTTGCACGCAAAAAAAAAAAAAAAAATCATTTTTGTCTCGCAAGAATTAATCAAAGCGAGACTTCCAAGTGAGTGAGAGAGAGAGAGAGAGAGAGAGAGAGAGAGAGAGAGAGAGAGAGAGAGAGAGAGAGAGAGAGAGAGAGAGAGAATTTAGAGAGAATTTAGTCATCACAATAAACTCTCGGCAGTTTATAACCAGCCTCAAACAT
Source organism: Panulirus ornatus (assembly GCF_036320965.1). NCBI lineage: Eukaryota > Metazoa > Arthropoda > Malacostraca > Decapoda > Palinuridae > Panulirus > Panulirus ornatus. The sequence continues at coordinate 3,375,447 of NC_092253.1, read as the reverse complement.
TTGCCTCCGTGTTTACCTCATTACCTCCGACACATATGCCTTTATATAGTTTGCTGTAACACTTATGCATCAGATATTCATCCTCATCACGTACCCCGAGATATTCGTTTTAGGTTTTACCTTAAATATTTCGTAAAGAAAATACGAACAGTCAAACTCCGTTGCTTAAAAGTCGATACCTTCAATATCTTTCAAGATCTTCTGTCGACATTAAAACGAAGAATTCACGGTAAATATTCAGGGGAATATCTACTTCATATATTTTACTCAAAATGTATCCAAAATACTCCCTCAAAAATGTGCCACAAATACTGGTTCTTATTTTCGTGTCTCATACATCTAACTCAAAAACATCCTTCATTGTTTTCAATAATATTTGCCCTAAACAGCTACCTTATCACTGGTCCCGCCCTCACAGTCGAATATCTACGATAGATAACTACCTACATAAGAAAAAAAAGATACGAAAAATCATTTATATAAGATATATAAACTTCAACGTTTACCTCGAACGTTTTGTCTTCGACACTTCTCGTGAATATCAAACGTTCATCTTGATAGTTATGTCGAAGATTTCCTACTTATACGTCAGTCGTAAACCTCAAACACTTGCCTCAAACGTACATTAATATTTACGACAAACGTTTACACCTCAGATAAAAGACGAACGTTTGACCAAAAGACGAACGTTTGCCCAAAGCTGGAGGGAGACACACTAACATGGAGCGTCGTCAACTGTCGCTTTGGGTCGCCCTCCTTCCTTCCTTCCTTCCTGCCTGCCTGGCTCATATCTTACGCCACCTGACAACCACCTCGGTAGTTTGGCCTTAATTAGCTTCAGTCCTGTCATTAGCCAGAGGGTCACTGTAGTTGTCGTAAATAGCAGCATGACTGGATACGACGTCGCCATTTCCACGGCATGATCTGCTTAATGTAGCCTCCGAGACTCGATGGTGAACTGAAGACGTGATAAGTCTTAGGGAGTGTTATGCTAGGCAAGTCGTCGGCTGGGGACAAGACGGGACAGACAGATTAGCTTAGACGGGAGGGTAAGTTTGGCTCGGACGGATAGACAGGGCTCAAGGCAGGTTGGCTCGGAAGATAGACGGACAAGAGGGGTGTGGAGGAGGTCAGGATGGTAGGGGCGTTCATCGCTGGTCCCACCCGCCCACCACCAGCCGGCGCAGTCAACACGTACTTTCACTCCTCTCCAGACGCGGGAGAAGCCTTGGTATTCCCGACTGCGTCGTCCCCCCCTGCCTGCTCGAGGGCGCAAAGGCAGTCACGTTTCCAGAAATGACTAGCTTCAGAGAGGACGAGGTAGTTCGGGCGCTGCAGCAGCAGCAGCACGAGAGCCGGTAATCGTGAGGGGGGTGGTGGAAATTGCAGCGCCGGCGGAGCCCCCAGCATGACAGAGGGTTTAATGGTAAACTCAAAGGCCAAGGTGCACGTAAGCAAAACCTGATCGAGTCTTGTGCTGGTGACGGGGGGCGGGCGTTCTGACGCCGTCGGTGCCGTGTTCCCGAGGCGCACACACCCACTGGGTCAACAACGGCGGCACCCGCCTCATGGTTGTGGAGAACGATGACGGTAAAGACTGACCACCTAGGGTCATCGACCTACCTACCTACCTACTCCCTCTTCTGTGGTGGATACCTCGGAGCTCACCGGGAAATACCTGAGCATGCGACTCATGCAACTGTCCTGCAACTTGGGAGAATGTTTCCCAAGTGCGTGGACCTCCAGCGAAACCCGTGATGGTCTTACCCATTCTTGTAGTCGTCCAGTTGAAGTAAATGTGTGTATACACACATTACTGGGCTACATCTACGTCTTTACGAGTGTACTACAAGAAGCTGGACGTATTTGCTTTCCAAGACACACACACACACAAAGACTGTGTTCTTGACAAAATCCTTCATTGATAAGGCCCCCCCCACCACTCCCTCCTCTTCCTCGCGCTTGCTTCTTTAAGTGTGTTGGAACCAGAGGGTTTGTACTCCCTCGTACTGCTCTTGTCAGCAACACTCACCACCTTGCCAGGGACACGGGATGACCAAGAGCGTAGTCACCAGTCTACAGGCTCCGGCTCTCCCGACATATAAGGCCACCAAGATTAATTCACTTCAGGTTCCTGTCTATCTGGAGCCACGGCATTTACATGATGTGGTCAGGGAGCGCTGCTCGGACGCTTTTGTCACACGTCTCACTAAACTCCCACAGAGATCGCCAGGCGGGAGGGTCTTTGCTTGGGTGAGCTTAACCTTCCTCAAACACTCGTATCTGTGAGCTCCGCTTACCCTTCCAGCAGCGTGAGGCCACTGGTGGGCTCTGTGTTTATTGCCGGGAGGTGAAGTATGAGACGAGGGAGATATTACGATCTGTCCTCGAATTCTTTCCCTCACATCTGGCTGTCGGGGACAGAGATGTGTTAGTCACACACCCTCAGCCTTATATGGGACACGAGGCATCTTTTACGAGCTTCTCCTCCTGTGCTGGCAGTACAGGAGTAGTGTGGGTAACTCCACCCCACCGTCCACGGGTCTCTATAAGACCATAGAGGGTTTACAACAGGGGTTCTCCCGCTCCCTGCATCCCTAGGCACCCGCGTGAGGGCCAGGATGCTCCACGGGCTCAGGGTTACGGTAATTGATAAAGTAAAAGAAATATAAGGTTTTGGGAACGTAGTTACTTTTAGGTCAAGCAGCGCCTTTCTGACACAAACTGCTTTACCTGCTAATAGATAGCGCACTTTTATCGCCATGACGGCTTTTTCTCGTTCTTTTTTTCTCTATTTCTTCTCTTACAAAATATTCTACTACGATAAAGATGTTCCACCTTCCACTGTGGAGGTTTACGATATTTGGTCGACATTTGTCTATCCTATTTTCGTCAAGTTCTTTCAGTTTTCTTCGAAGTGGTGATTTTCTAGTGGTTAAGCGTTTGCCACACTGGTTGGCACCTCTTACCTTCCCCCACCTCCTATCACTAGGGGGTTCGGGATGGGGGTTATGGAGGGTGGCCTTGAAGTTCCTTCCCACCTGAGTGGCAGCTTTGTTCCACTGGTCTGTTTGTGTACTCGTTTGTTCTTAATCATATTCACGGGAAAAATATAAATATATGACTAATGAATTTACGGGTCCAGACGATCAGTGAGGAACAAGACAAACAGATACTGGGTGGGATGTGGATCCCCTCCCTCACGACCCCTTCCCTACTCATACCTCATCGCCACACCAGACCAGATCCCTCTCCCCCCTCCTCATCCTGACTCGCCATTCCCTTCGTCTTCCTCCGAGTGGCAGAGATGGATGACCTGACCCGCTCCGCCAGGACCCCCCCTCATCTCCAGTGTTGCCAGGTACAGTACAGCACACAGCACCGCCTCCCACGTCGGATAGGTCCTCGACAAGAATGATTAAGTCACCCACTGACGGCTAGAGATGTTCGGCATCATTCATGCCTCGGCTCAAGACTAAACCAAAGTCTCTCAACTTTAATGCCTTTGTCAACAAACCTCCTGCTGTACGAGGCTGAGTGATGAAAGATGAAGCGTTTGAAGACCAAATATCTATTGTAAATGATTTTCAAACCACTGTCTCACTGATGGTAAACATAGATTTACTGTGTACGAAATTCTTTGTCTATTATCTATTGACTTCAGAAACAGCTGCGCCCTTCCGCTAACTGTCCTTCGTTACATGTCTTAACGGAACTTCTTCCTCGAACTCTGCCTCAGTAAGTTCAAAGATGAAACTGTGCAGTTAGTGAATGTTCTTGCCAATGCCGCTATGTTTGGGAAAGCTGGCAGACCCTTGAGGGAACACACATTCCTACACCAGAGATTCACTTTGTGCCCACAGGCAGGGAGGGATGGTTGCAAGGCAACAAACATACAAGTAAAGGTTGAGGTGCGATTTAGCACTTGTACCACCTCCCCTTCATTTGTCCTCGTCAGGCCCTGTTTCCTAAGACCCATATGATCAGATGGCCAGTGTTCAGCAGAAAGTGGATGATAACGATTCTCCTTCAACGGACGAGTGAAACGGACTGTTGACGACAAACGCAGTGGATGTAAGGGCAGGGGGGGCTCTCTGATGTCATCAGGCTGAAGATGGACCCCAGTGTGGCTGAGGACATCAGTCCCGTGTAGGCCAGTATAGGCAGGTGACAGGTGTGACACACACTCCGTCCAGAACCACCGAGAGGTTCTCTGTTTGAGGAGTTAAGTGGCTATTTTCTACGACTTCAACAGTGTCTGAACAGCTGTAAATGCGTGATGGTTATTCCAATCAAGCTTTCGTTACCAAAGAAGTAAATGAATGAGAATCTCTCGAATGAACATATGTACTGAAGGAGGTAATTGGACGTGCTTACTAGGGGTACATTTGGCAATGATCCAGTGAGTGCGAGTGTTAATACGGTAAGTAGATATCCATCGCCTTGTGAACTCTATGAACACATAACTATAGAGTCAATAGCAACACTAACAGGAAAGAAAAGAATTACTCAACAAATCAAAACGTATTCAAGCCATTCGGTGAAGAATTGGAATATAATGATACAGTATCTACCCCTCTTGGTTTGCGAGAGTAAGTCAATCTGTCTTATGTTGCTTGAATTATAGGAAAATAAGACATGAATTAACCTCCTACCGGTTAGTGAGTACATGTTCCCCTGTGGCGAATCCTTAGTTCTTAAGTCACCCCAACAACTTCTACTTAACGGAGAGTCAAACATTTTCAGCCGTGACTGATGACTGAGAGTGTTTGAGTCATCACTTACAAGGTTGGTCAGAGGACGCCATCGGGGATTTTTTTGAGTCAACACTGGAGTCACTGACTAAGGCCAGGTCGGGATGTGAGTCACTCATATCACAAGTGAGTCAGTGAGCGCCCGTGTACAGGAGTCAAGAGCATCAGTTACACGCGTCACTCTGTCAGGAATCCATTGCATAACCGACATGATGAAAGCCAGACGCAGATACCTGTGAAGAAACCTCTCGCGGGGGTCCCAGCACAGGTGAAAATTTTTCTTTTTTGGGGTAGGGTAGGAAGGGATGGTGGTATGGGAGAGAGAGAGAGAGAGAGAGAGAGAGAGAGAGAGAGAGAGAGAGAGAGAGAGAGAGAGAGAGAGAGAGAGAGATGCGTTTCCTAGACCCCCTCCCCCCCCTTCCCACTAACCTACCCTTCCATTACTCCTTCCCTCCCACTTGTCAGTCCTTCGTCCCTCCCACTTGCCAACTCCTCTTCCTTCCCACTAGCTCACCCCTACACCCTCCCTACCTTCTTCCCTCCCTCCCACCTAGGCCTGAGGGACGGAGGGAGGGAAGGAGGATTGTGCCAACGCCTCCAGACGGGTCCCGGAATGTCGTCCAGGGAGGACCAGACTTGGAACGTTGCCGCTAGGGAGCTAGGGAGGAGGGGGAGGCTGGGTCTTAAGGGGAGGGAGGGAGGAAGATTTGAAGGAGTGGGGGAGGGGAAAGGGTGGAAGCTGGGTCTTAAGGGCCAGGGGGGAGAGAGAGTAGAAGGAGAGGGGGAATTGAAGGGGGAGGAGGGTGGGTCTTAAAGGTAGAGAGGGAGGAAGGGAGAAAGGAGAAGGGGAGGAAGGGACTGGGTCTTAAGGGTAAGGGGAGGAGAAGGGTGAGTGAGGAAAAAGGGGGGAAAACTGACGGTCGTAACGAGGGTGACAATTATACTGTCTACTGGGCATCCCCTGGTCAACCTGACGTTACACCCTGGTACACCTCAGTGTTAGGTAACACTACACTGTATATAACACGAGTGTAAAAACTCTCTCCCTATAACACACAAACCGTAATCACACTCACATACGGTAATCACTCTCACATACACACACGTACACTCGCACCTACACTCACACACCACGGCCCAGACAACTGTATACACCACCTGTATTACTACACCCCACACTACAGACGTATACCCCTTCCTCCTCCTCAACCTCCCTCCTCACACTACACCCGGGCGTACCACCTCCCGGCGCCTGAGCTACACAGGATCAACACTCAGGTGTAACATGAGCCGCGCGTGTCGGGTCTGGCTAACTTCACCTTCCGGGTCATTCCTGTCCCTACCTACCTCCACCAGCTTCCACGACACCTTGCCAGGCCAACTGTTCTCTCACTGGTTCGACTCTAGTGCAACCAATAATATATATATATATATATATATATATATATATATATATATATATATATATATATATATATATATATACTCTTACGTGTAGTTAACCGTATAACATCACACATTAATCTATCTGAATTGCATAAAAAGTCGTGTGACTGCATGAAGCAGTCAGGTGTTCATGGTCTGGTAACTTCTTACCTTCCCTTTTAATATGTCTGAATATTCCTCTGGCTGGCTCCTCCTCCTCCAGCATCCTTCAGATCCCAATCATCTTTATTTTCTTAAGGGGATAATCATGTCCTTAAATAACTCTTTACTTTACTTTTCCCTTTATTATAACCAAGCAGACGTTAGAACTAAACACACTGACTCGATGGATGGTGTAACGTGCGTACGTTTCCTATTGTCACTTGGACGTAAGGAAAGTCAACGTCTTTTATTCTCAATACTGTGTAAGGTAACGTACCTCCCTGTGTGATGCGCGGCATGTGTGCGCTTCCCATGAACTCGGTTCCTAAGTTTTGTTCACCGCGAGGGCCATGTTCAGCTGGAGGGAATATCAACCTGTTCGCCTTTACGCCTTAGTGACACCCTCCTACTCCTCCTCCTCCTCACCTGAGAACTTTGATCCTGAAACAGTGTCCTCCTGTTCCAGACTTGGATTATTAGAGGTTCGAACTCCTGCGTCAGGAGGGGGGCAAGTCGTCTTTCAAGAGACTCTGTGGGTATGACGCGTATCCGATCTAGAGGTTCGAACTCCTGCGTCAGGAGGGGGCAAGTCGTCTCTCAGGAGACTCTGTGGGTATGACGCGTATTTGTTCTAGAGGTTCGAACTCCTGCGTCAGGAGAGGGGCAAGTCATCTTTCAAGAGACTCTGTGGGTATGACGCGTATTCGATCTAGAGGTTCGAACTCCTGCGTCAGGAGAGGGGCAAGTCGTCTCTCAGAAGACTCTGTGGGTATGACGCGTATTTGTTCTGGTAGATTACTGGAATCAACGAACGTATTTCGTCCTCACGCGACAGTCGGGTCCTTCTGTTGAGTTGCTCACTGGGTCAACCCAGGGTGCTGGCTGGCTCTTATGGATTATCGGGATTTATGTACGGGTCTCGGTAACTCCAGCACAAGATCACTAAACCCAGTTCGGTAAAGAACAGTTTCTATGACCTGCTGAGAAATCGACCCAAAATTTTGTCTTCTAAATATCTTTTGATGACGGTTTTGTTTGTTTGGTTGTCTGGCTGGGCTTTAAGACCCATCAGTTGCTAAGGGTTGTCGAGACGGTCAGCCACAAGCTTCGAACATCCACCAGCCGGAAGGTCTTCAAACACCTTCTTCAGGTGTGTAGGATAACCTTTACGACGACATACGTTCTTATGTGGCCCATATACCTCACGATGATCGTCCCAGTACATCATCGCTCAAGACAAAGGTGTGCTACATCTCCTACAGTCACTGACTCTCGTGTCCTGGGGTACCCTCCTTAGTGCCCTGCAGTGTATATATATATATATATATATATATATATATATATATATATATATATATATATATATAGAGACAGGTTGATTGTGAGCAAGTACAGAGTACGGGAGTTCCTGGTACCAAAATCCCCCATGTGAATCCAGGAGCCAGTCACCTCCAGGCTGCCACCCGTAGGGGTAACTTCTCACGGGAAATGCTTTCAACTGGTGTGGCGGGTGGCGAGAACCTGTACTGTCCCCACCCGTCGGGTCGCCTCTGAAAATGAAGTAACCAGAGCGAGATGATAGACGGCTTTTACCACCTCCTCTTGCGTCGGGCTGGCGCGGGCGCTCCTGACGAAGTAGAAGTGCCGGCCAGCAGACTGCGGCAGTCGTTCTTGAGGCACTTGACGGAGGAGGAGGAGGAGCAGCAGCAGCAAGGGGATTCCTAGATTCACTGGAACCGATTAGAGATGAAAGGAGTCATCGCCACCGTGAAAGATTCAGGTGATAAGACGTGGATGGGTTACGATTCCACATGGCAGCGTGTTGTGGTGTTCGTGAGGTCTGCGTGCTCCCTCAGTGTCTCTGTCACACACACACACACACACGCACTGTTCAGGATATTAAGCTCCATGAGTGTAAAACTCCTTCTCCCCATACGACACAAGCAGGTAATTACAAGTAGTTGATTACGAATAGATCATTACAAAAGGTGAGGGCACCCATGAGTGTAAGAGTTCCCTCCCTCCCTCTACAGAGGAGGAGGAGGAAGAGGGGGTCGTGGGTGGGAGGAAGACACATGCAGTACACACGTGCTGACCGACATGTTCCCCGTGGGATTCCTACACGTCCAAATACCCGAAGCGGTATTTTCACGAAGCGCCTTTTGTCTGTCGGTGCTTGCTCGCTGCATTTTGGGTTCCCCTGCGGCGCACATACGTACAGTACAGACTGTCATGGAGGGGCGTCTGCTGCTGCGTGACACCTCGACATGCACTGCACACACTTGATGGACGAACAAACACCTTGTGTTGCCCAGACTCTGCCGGGGTGGGGTAGTGTTGCAGGAGGTAACACCTGTGCAACACTAGGGTCACGATCCTCCCTTCCGTGATTAAGTGATTAATGAAATTTTCAAATACGTCATCATGTCCTCTTTAGTTAGTCCCATGAGTACGCAAAAAAAAAAGATTTGTTGCATTTGTTTTTAATTATAATGTTTTTTGATTTTTTATTGTAATGAACGTATGATCAATCTCTTTGAAAGAGTTCTGGTGTTACCCAGCACCTTTCTTGCAGCCCGAACCTGCACTACTTCCAGTAGCAGGGAAATGTAGACACAGTATCATTATTGCTGAAGACTGCATCAACATCAGAAGTTTTTAACGAAGGAACTTTAAGCAGGATCTCACAGTTGGTCAATACTAATGAGTTTTTGCTCACAAATGTTTTATTACGTTGAACATCGTAAAAAGAGTTTCTAGCAAGATTACGCGCTGAATCAAGGAAATGTTTGGGATACTGTAATTTACAACCAAAGGTCATGGATGTTGCAGGATTCGTCATCAATTAATTCTAGACTCCTGGTCCTGGAACTCACTACCTTCTACTCTTTTCCGCATCCCTTCACCCCCCTCCTTCAGGAGCAGTGTTCAGCTACCACCTGTCGCAGGTACACCACACACAACTTGACCAGCTAGCCAGCCAGCCACCTCCTACCGCGAGTGTACTACACAACAGCTTGGCCAGGTGGCTGGACTTGACCTGACCTTATCCCCTTGCTGCCGCCGCTGGCCTTCATGTGACCACTGTAGATCAACGCAGAGGAACAGTTGAATAAGTCAAAGAAGCACATCTATTGCCGGTCATATAGCATCGATGTGGACGACCGGCCCTAACATCCGGTCGAGGCACAAAAAAAAAAAGAAAAAAAACAAGAATAACACCAATGATTTGCGTTGAACTTCGTATATATCAGAACAATTAAGCTGAAAATCAGGCATGGGAAAAACAGGCAAAAAAAAAAACCATAACAGGTCAGAGAAACGAAAGAATTTCTTAAGACATCGACAAGCGTGACTTAAGAGGTAACAGATGGAATCGACAAGCGTGACTAACAGGGAAGGTGATTATCACACTAAGTTTTGTGTATCCTAGTCTCCACTTGAGCTGGCTGCAGCCTCATGGTACTCAAGAGACAGGGAGCTCATGCACAACACCTCGATCCTCAGACTGACTTAGAATATCCAGCGTCTCCTTAAGTAACTACTTACTGGCCTGCGTGCAAGGACCTCGTCGTCCAACTGGACGTAATCATCCGTTCGATCCTTAATACCGCCACTTCCGGCGGTAGTGACGTATTAGCGGGGCTGCCATTCCACCCACCGTTCATCAGGAGCTCTCTACTGTCTCCCTCCACTGTGGCTCTGTCTCTCTCTACCGTGTCCATCCACTGTGGCCTTGTCTCTCCTTACTGTCTATCTTTACTGCGGCTCTTTCTCTCATTACTGTCTCCTTGCCTCCCTAACTGCCCCTCTAATTTAATAGAATTCTTTAAAAATCTAGTAGACTGATTTAGTCATGTATGTCCGAGTGTTTTTGGATGTAACTAACATGAGAAAGAGGGAAAGATGAGTAGTATGTTTTAGGAAAGATATTTAAATATTCTCATTATGAGTGAAGCAAATTTCATCATTGAAAATGGATTGGAAATGTCTTAGGAGTAAAGTCAAGGGTTAGTGTTAAGGCGAGAGCTAAGGAAGGGGTAGCACTGCTACTAAAGCAGGTGTGGGAGTGTGTGAAAATGTATAAGGAAGTGTGCTCTAGACTGATTTGGGTAAATATGAATGTGGTTTAAGAGAAGTGGGTGATTTTTAGTGCTTGTGCACCTGGAAATGAGAGGAGTAAGGAAGAGAGGCGAGTGTTTTGAGAGGAGCTGAATATGTGTTTTAGCAATTTTGATGCAGAGGGATCGAGTGTTAGTGACTGGTGATTTTATGATTCTATTACCATCAAATAAACTACTATATAAAATAATGGAGAAGTACCTACCTGCTTGTATACAAAACAACTATTAAAATACCCACCACTATACAAAGGTTAACTTCCCACTTCTATACAAGACTGTTGTCAAAGTATTGACTGTGACGTGAGATAATAGGGTGGAGTAGGAAAGTGTCCACGACTACCTAAGACAGTAGTGGAAAGTACCATCAAGTCGTGGGTGACAGTCGTCTTGTCGTCCCGGTACCACACGAACTGCCCGCGATGGTCTGTGCCATACCTGTCCTGTCTCATGGCTCACATCTTCCCTTCTAGTCCCTGATAACTTACTCTCCACCTCCCCTCCCCATTTACACGAGGACGTAAATCCCTTCCTCCCCTCCTCCTTTTTGCATATAACCCCCTCCCTTTCTATTCCCCTCCTCCCACCCCTCCTCTCCCCCCCCCCCCACAACAGCTTGGAGATTTAATACCCAACGTCTGTCCGAGGCAAGAGGTGTGTCATAGATCCCTCTGGCACGGAGGAGACTTGGGTCCGACAGGTACTGCACCCAACATGGCGGCCACAGGCGCAGGTGCGTTTCCGGTTCAAGAGGAAGAGGAGGCAAGTCGGGGAGGGGTAAGGAGGAGGAGGTGGGGGCCGGGAGGCTGCACGTGCTGGGGGAAGGAGGAGGTGGAGGAGGGGTAATAGTAGTAGTAGTGCCGAGGGGCACGTGCAGGCGGGGGTAGAGAGGATAGGAAGGGTTAGTTTGCAGCAGGAGGTTGGGAAGGAGGTGGTGGGGATGGGGTTAGGTTGGGGGGGGGGACATTACCTGACCCGGAAGTGATTAGTGGCGGGGAAGGCACGTGAGGCGGTAGGTAATGCTACCATCCCAGCCGCCCCCAAGTCTGGAGATGGCCACAACACGCAAGAAGAAGAAGAAAAATCATATAACAAAAAAAAAAAAAATTCTCCTGCGACGGTGGTTATAAGAGAGTCCGTCCGGCTGGTGGAGACGAAACATTCGTCTGGGTTGTCGGTCGCCCGGGTTGGTGGGACTCGTAAGCACTGGCGTCCCCTCAGGCCACTGCTGTTTACACGCCCCCGTCAATGAGGACGATATATATATATAACTAGACCATTCCTTCTGGTCTTCCAGCGGACAACTTTACGCGTCCTCGTCTGACTTTGTCGCTGGTGAACTCCTCATCCCGTGGTTCCCATTTCTGTCTTCCACGAGCATTGCGCCGCAGCGTCCCTTCGTCAGCAGCAGCCTGGTCAACAGATGTTTGAACAGGTCATGAATCTGTGATGTATGTTTTCACCTCTGCTTCTCCAGGGACTGTCAGACCCACCGTAGCCTACGGTGTCGAGCAGTTCGACTCAGTTTCGAAACCAAGTGATATAATGATGATGCACGATTCGATCATCACTCTAATGTCTATTTGAGTTCCTCTTAGCTCCCCCAACCACCCTTCACTCTCTTTCTCTTTCTTTCTAAAAATACACCAATGACACGGTACAAAGTCCCAGCAGGAATGAAACAGAAAGTGAAGGAAACATCAATGTTCCAGGGAGTCATGATAAATGAGGAGAAAACTATAATTCAGAGCATATTGATTACATAACACTATCGAACACCCTCCCGAGTGGTATGACAGCGAGAACTTGCACTATAAGAAACAGAAAGCCATGAGAAGCAAGAATGAGTCCTGCTGTGTTTTATGGTTACCAACCAAACAAATGAAATCCAACATGTCGTCAGAAAGAATTCGAACGCTATTCATGACAAATCGTAGGATTTGAGCCCATGAACTGACACAAGATGTTGAAAGAAAAGACTTGAACTCTACAGACTAGAAAGAAGAGAAGGATTCTTGATCATCTATACTTGACAGGAGAAATATTCATGATCATCTACCCTTGACAACAAAATGAAGGCATCTAGAATAATAGCCCGAGTTAAAAAATGTCTCAACCACTTCCCTCTTCTCTCTCTCTCTCTCTCTCTCTCTCTCTCTCTCTCTCTCTCTCTCTCTCTCTCTCTCTCTCTCTCTCTCTCTCTCCGCCACCTCGATATGACACAGTCAAATCCCTACCCGCCTGACTGTGGCCGGTTCCATCTGGTATAGTACAACCCCGCCCTCCAGACCTGGCAGGTCCACTAGTTCAGTTCCTGGCAGGTCCACCAGTCCAGTACCTGGCAGGTCCACTAGTCCAGTACCTGGCAGGTCCACTAGTCCAGTACCTGGCAGGTCCACTAGTCCAGTACCTGGCAGGTCCACTAGTCCAGTACCTGGCAGGTCCACTAGTCCAGTACCTGGCAGGTCCACTAGTCCAGTACCTGGGCCCAGAGTCATGAAGAAGAAATACACGCACGACACGCAAGATTCTCTGCCTGAACGTGTTATGTTATTAGTGATTGCTATTCAGACACCTTAATCTATATATATATACGTTCGTGGAAGACACAGTTAACGCGAGATGATGCAGAAAATGCGACCATGGCGCCAGTATTTTACGAGTGTAATGCCACCACAATTGTCGCCATTGTACATTCCAAGGTACTTCACTGTGACTTCAAGATAAGTTTGGCCAGACCAGATGTGGCTCCTTATGACTATACCAGGTGTGGCTCCATACTGCCAGACCAAATGCCAATAAACATACAAAACCTGGTCCCAACGAGGCTCTCTGTGATGGTGGAAGAGGAAAGAAACACATGGATTCGTGTGGTAGGAGGAGAGGGTCACAGATTTTTCATAGTGGGAGACTTATAATGTTTTCGTATAGCTAAGGTGGTGTAAATAGTGTCAGTGGTGAAACTGAAGCAAAATACTTATCGAGTCTAAGCTTAAACGTTTGTATGGTACTGCTTTCAACTACTCTAATTGGTGAATTATTCCACATGTTAACTATCCTGTTGAAGAAGCGTTGCTTCTCCTTATTCGAGGTCAAACGGCAGTTCATATCCATTATTACGAGGGAGATAAAACGAATCTATCCCCAAGTAGCTCGTTGCATTGAGATTAACGAAGCGTTTAATGAGCTTGAATACCTGTATTAGATTACCTCTTGACCTTCTCTTTCCTGAGCTAAATAGACTTTGATTCGTTTAGTTGGTTCACATAGGATGTGTTTCTCAGCCCGGGAATTATCTTGACAGCTCACTTCTATACTGTCTCCCTGTTTGGCTATGTCCAGCGAGTTGTAAAGAGTGAGCACAATTTCCCTTGGCTTAAATTCGAAAACCCTATCAACGAATAAGAGAATTTTGTTCACGCATTTTTACTCCTTTTGTGCACTGCTTTTGTGCACTGCTTCCTTGGCTTTAGGTCATCAGAGATGACTACACTCAAGTCCTTTCCCTCATTTACCTCATGTAGCTCAACAAAATTTGGTTACCGTGATATTGATACTGTGACTCAGATTTCATTTTTTACCACAGGTATGTAAAACTTTGCGCTTATCAATATCAACATTCTATTCGACACGTGTTAGCCAATTCCGCCAGTCTGTCCGGGTCAGTTTGAAGCTGCGGACGTTCAAAATCTGTTGTAGACTTATTTCCCAAGTTAAAGTCGTCAGCGAATTTCGGTGTCTTACAATGCAGCCCAGTTCCTTATAGCCAGACCTGATATGGCTACTTATAGCCAGACCAGATGTGGCTACTTATAGCCAGACCAAGTGTGGCTACTTATAGCCAGACCAGGTGTGGCTCCTCGTGCCACACTAGGGGTGGTTTCTTACAGCCAAACCTGATGTGGGTCCTCGTAGCCAAACCAAGTGCGGCTCCTTGTAGCCAGACGAGTTATGGCTCCTCGTAGGCCAGACCAGGCGTGGTCACGGGAGAGTTGGGCTGGTGTTCGAGAGTTCGGCTGGTGTTCGAGAGCCGTCAGTCATCCTTAGGTCACTGGAGGGTGTGGGTGGGGAGGGTTGTTGCAGGGTTGAGAAGATATCCCTCCCTCCCGTCATGATGGTCAGGATTTCCACAAAACTTTCCGAGCTCGTCGCATGACACCACCTGTCACAATGCATGCCATGGGTCATGTGTGTGTGTGTGTGTGTGTGGTCTGGGGCACACACACACACACACACACACACACACACACACACACACACACACACACACACACACACACACATACCTCCACGCTCCGTAAGTGTGACCAAATTACTCACATATCCTGTACTGAACGACTTTCTCCTCCCCCCCACCCAGCCCCCTCTCCTCCAGGCACTCCAACGCCTCCTCCTCCTCCTCCTCCTCCTCCTCCTCCCCACCACTCCAGCGCGCCGCCCCCCAGCCCTCAACAACCCTCACCTGCCCCCGCCCCCCACTCCTTCGGCAGCTGTCAAACAGAAGAATTCATCAGCACTGGCAGCTAGCGTTCGGAACCAATTTTTCCGATTTCAAAGAACCCCAGCAGCGGTCACTTTAGGAACCCCTGGCCACTCAAACGCTCCTGAACTGCGGGTAATTACATTTATTGCGATGCTTCGCGCAAGGTAATTTCTCGTGTCTTCACTACATGGCCCCAAGCGCCCCCCCCCCCCCTCCCCCCTACCCCCCTCCTCATTGGCACCGTCAGGACGGAGGGCAAGGGAGAGAGAGAGAGAGAGAGAGAGAGAGAGAGAGAGAGAGAGAGAGAGAGAGAGAGAGAGAGAGAGAGAGCAAAACAAGAGGTCGTGCCTACTTGCAGACCCGACAATGGGGATGACCTCGAACCAGGATAGAAGAACGAATCTCCCACCCCCCACCCCGTCCCTCTCCCACCTCCCACTCCCCCCCAGGTCAAAATTCTTACGAAAGCAACTGAAGGCAAGAATGCAAGAGACGCGCCTTCCTTGTGCTGCTCCAGATCACGGCCGAGTGAACGAACCTTCCGGGAACCGCCAAATGACCACACCCTTCGCCTTGCCACAGCTTCGGTCGCCACGACCCCTCGGCGAATATCCCATCCCAACCTCAGGGATATGAGATACCCCGTCCTCTCTTGGGCCCCCTACGTCTTCCGAGAGCGAGTGGGGGAGGTTCTTCCACTTGGGAGACGATGTTTACGGGGTTGGAGATTCCAGGGAGAGAGGTGAAACAAATGAAGCGTTCGGGTGAAGCCAGGCGAGACAGCGAACGAAACGCTTTCAAAAATTTTGGCTGGCCCCTCCACCCCCGTCGCTGGGGCCAGTTCAAGTCCAAGGCTGACCAATAACCCCGAGTGCAGGGGGTGCGAGGAGGAAGAGAGGAGCTGGGGGACGAACAGGAGGGGGGGAAGTGAGAGAGAGAGAGAGGGAGGAGGAGGAGGAGGAGGGGAGGAAAACAGTAAACGTGAGGGACTGGGAAGGAAAGAGGAGACAGGAAGTAAGAAACAAGAGAGTGGCATAAGCTGAATAAAGAGAAGAATATAAGGTCAAGAAACTGAGTAAAGGAGGGAGGACTGAAGAAGGAAAGGATGTTGAGAGAGAGAGAGAGAGAGAGAGAGAGAGAGAGAGAGAGAGAGAGAGAGAGAGAGAGAGAGACACGGAAGATAGTAAATAGGAGACGTGTGAGGCGATTACTAAGAGGCAGACGAGGGGACAAAGTGAATCTAGTGACGACACCAATCACAGGAAGGACGAAGGAGAGCGAAGTGGAACGAAGGAAGAGGCACACATGGACTGTTGGACGGCCTGCATGGTCCGCCAACACCCGAGGCAGCCGTGGGGGGAACATGTCCACTGATGACAGACCACCGTCACACATGGCCGGCTCATACCTCGAAAGAAAAGAGGAAAAAGTGAGGAAGATAAAAGAAACAGCCGAAGAGGGAAGCACACGCAGAGGAAAGGAGAATAAACGAGGATTGATTCCTCCAGAGAAGACAACGATTATAGATGTTAATTTGCTTTACGCAAGCGCTAGCTAGCGTCTACACGTACAAACGCGTACATACACACCCACATATACGCACACATGGAAATCTTCGACGCGGGAGTGGTTGAAATTAGCGACACAAGCAGCGCGTCGGTGTCCACTGTGGGAGGAGGGTGGGTGGGGCTCTCGGAGACGGCCGACCCTCACAACGTTATACAACCGGGACCGGGCGCACCATATGTTAGACCCGGGTCATGAAGATGTCCAAGGGTTTATCTTGGTTACCACTACGGGTATGAGAGTGGGGAGGGGGAGGGGGGGAGAGGGTGATGTGAACCCTCGAGCTAAAGTTGGTAAAGTAAATATGATAAGTGAATTAATTAAATAGATATAGGTGAGCTGGGATGAAGATGGTGGAGAGGGTTGGCGTTAATGGTGGAGAGGGTTGGCGTTAGTGGAGAGGGTTGGCGATGGTGGAGAGGGTTGGCGTTAGTGGAGAGGGTTGGCGATGGTAGTCTATTGTTGGGGGGAGAGAGTGGAGCCCGGCTTGTGATATATGAGTGAGGTTGTTGAGCCAAGGAGGCTCAGAGTGTGGCCCTGGGCCATGAAAATGGGCCGGGCCAGGTCAGGCCAGCCTCGCCTTACATCCACCCCCCCCCCCCCACCCCCAAGACACGTCTGTATTTCAATCACCGATGAGAGCAGCTTGGGACGACAACTCTACATAACACCAACGCCCCAACGAACCTTACCCTCATTAGCATACCGAGGTGTGTGTGTGTGTGTGTGTGTGTGTGTGGCCTCGTTGTCGCAGCGGAGGGTCGTCTGCCTGCCGCTTAACTTTAATGGTGTACTGTGAACACCTGTTTACCTCTCAGTGGACGTCTGCCACTTGCTAGATCTGCCGTTCGCACAGACTCCCGCGTTGTCTACACACTACAAGAACGTTTGTACGCACGACATATTCATAATGTTTAGTTGATGAGCTGGTTCGCTTGATAAAGTATTTCTTTACGTTATTTCACAAGATTTTGCAATTATGTTTACGGTCAGCGTAAAGGAACGTAGGAAAGTGGGACATGAACGTATTACTAGGCTTCTAACACTCATCAGCAGTGACTTACAAGGTCGCTTAATGAGATATAGTGATATACAAAATAAGTAGAGACGGCCGTGAAGATCAGGGAAAAGTTGGGGGGGTAATTGATGTAGAAAAAAAAAGTTGATAAAACACTTCTAGAAATCCACAGAATTTCCGAAAACCACGCCCGACTTACTAAAGCTTTGAATTTAGAAATGATGTGATCGTTATGGCCTAATGCTAGCGTTCGATTTTGGTCGCTACGTATGTTGACATATAGATTTCGTACGGTGTGTGTGTTTGCCCTCCTCCCACCGCAGGCAAACACTTCCAGCGAACGTTCTCTACCATTTAGCTGGAGGAGACAGACAATAATGTCTTGATATATTTCCACTACAGTAGTGACATGGACGAGATAAGTGGGCAGTATTGTTTCTCCTCTATTACCAGGGGTAATATATATATATATATGACATAATACCCTTCAACAGGAAGGATTCGAACCCCGTACCATTTGTGTGCTAGCTGGGTACACTAACCACTCGACTATCCAGTCCATGTGGGATGTGGAATAGATTAATGAATATCAATAGTAGACATATCGATATACATCACAATGTTGGTTTATATAAATCAGATAACTTTGTAAGTGTAAGAAATGTATACATGTTTCCCACAACATAGGTCAACCCGAGTAGGTCAACCCGAGTTTGTAACATGGGAGAGGTGAGGTCGTCGAAGGTGACCTGTGTCCTAATCCCTTCACTTTATCTCTTAATTCATCTGCCGGCCCCGCCTTAGTGGCTGTTGGCATATCATATCCTCGTTCTGTCTGTCTGGCCTCAAGCCTTGATATGATTACATGAAAGCGCTCGACACCGTATTTTCCGTTTACTTCTCGGGTTTTTTCCCCACAATATGCCATTTACCTACAACCTTGCAATTAGCCTCCACTAACCTCATAACCAGACCCATAATATTCGGTACTGTTGTAGCCAATATCTGCAACCCTCCGCCAGCCTCGCCATTTCCCTCCCTCCCTGCCTTCCCTCCTCCTCCTCCTCCTCCTCCCTCCAAGTGTGTTTCCACGTCTCCTCATCCCACAGTCACGGTCCAAGAAAGAACTCACAAGCACACTTTCAGACAAAATCACATACCCATTTGCTCCACACACACACACACACACACACACACACACACACCTACACATACACACACACAGAGCAATTCCAGGTAGGTAATAGAGACCCCAAAATGGCAATACACTATCATGCACTTCATCAGTTCTTCACTCCTGTCGTGAAATCCACACTAGCAGCTGCCTCGCCAGGCCAGCCAGCTGTCTCTCCCCCCCCCCCCCCCTCCGTCAACATTTTAGTCTCACCCGCTCAAACAATTTCCTCTAATTCATTTTCCAGATAGAAGAGTCGACGTGATCGTACTTTTAGATTTTGAATATTTTTCAAAGTTCCTCTGTCTAATCGAGCGTGTTATGTGGGTATGATTTAATGTAATTGTCTGTATTGCACGTATGATAATCTTTCTCCCTCCTTGTCTCTCTGTTCTGTCTGTCTGTCTGTGCTGGTGCTCGGGCCACACACCTGCGCGCATAGCAAATACTCACCTGAGGCAGCCGGAGTCACTCAGTGAAATAATGGCTCACTTGTCTGTAAACTTTTCTTAAGGAATTTTTCATGCAATCACGCGCTCCTAAAGCGCTCATGCACACCACACACCCACCCACACACACACACACTCACACACACACATGTACATGCGCGCTGCTTGAGGGGAATTGGGGAGGTGAGGGGTATACATTGTGCATGGTGGGGTGGAGGGGCGCCTGTGGAGTGTGGGGGGGTCGTGTGGTGGTCGTCCGTGTGTTGTAGAAGTGCGTTAGTAGCTGTCGTTCGCAGTTTGGGGTCGTCCTCGGGTTGGGTGCCTCTGTGGTCCTCCATGGGTTGGGGTCGTCCTCGGGTTGGGAGCCTCTGTGGTCCTCCATGGGTTGGGGTCGTCCTCGGATTGGGAGCCTTTGTGGTTCTCCACGGGTTGGGGTCGTCCATAGGAATGGGAGTTTTGATATCGGGTGGTGAAGGGGTCGTACCTGGGGTGGGGAGGTCATCTATGGGCGTAGATAGTCGTCGGAAGGGCGGGGGTCGCTGGCGCAACTCTCGCATGTAATGTACGTGTGTACATCTCAGTCTTCACGCTGAGGGTACTCAAGTCATGTCAATCCGGGTACTCATTCATCTCAGTCGGGAGACTCATCTCAGTCGTCTCATTCAAGGCATTCATTTAGGACGTTAAGTCACCTCGGTCATGTCAGTCAAAGTGCTGGGTCATGTCAGTCAAGATGCTGGGTCATGTCAGTCAGATTGCTGGGTCATGTCAGTCAAGGTGTTGGGTCATGTCAGTCAAATTGCTGGGTCATGTCGGTCAAGGTGCTGGGTCATGTCAGTCAAGGTGCTGGGTCATGTCAGTCAAGGTGCTGGGTCATGTCAGTCAAGATGCTAAGTCGTGTCAGTCAAACTGCTTGATCATGTCAGTCAAGATGGATCATGTCGGTCAAGGTGCTGGGTCATGTCAGTCAAGGTGCTGGGTCATGTCAGACAAGATGCTGGGTCATGTCAATCAAATTGCTGGATCATGTCGGTCAAGGTGCTGGGTCATGTCAGTCAATGTGCTGGGTCATGTCAGACAAATTGCTGGGTCATGTCAGTCAAGGTGCTGGGTCATGGTACTGAGGCGTTGCGTGGACAAGCCTAGGGCGATAACATTCTCACACTGTTCCTGTCATGGCTGGCTGGCTGCCTGACTGACTGCCTGGCCAGCTGGCTGGCTGAATGGCTGGCCAAGTGACTGGCTGACCGTCTGCCTGGCCAACTGACTGGCTGCCTGGCTGCCTGGCCAACTGACTGGCTAACTGACTAACTAACTGGCTAACTACGACACTGTCTGTGTGGTGCGTCAGTCCCTCACCTCTGAATTTCTGGCAGACGAAGGACCAGAGGAGTCGTTGCCTCCCGCAGCCAGTCAGGCGTCCTGGTCTCCAGACACCAGCTGTTGGAGACGGTGCTGCTTCGTAACCACCAAAATGAGGACCATAAAGACTCTGGCGCGGCGACCAACCAACCACCGGCACGTGTCGCATGTGGGTAGAGAATGGGCAAGAGGAAGAAGCTGAACGGCACGCGTGCAAAAAAAAAAAAAAAAGGAAAATGGAACAGGGGGACACATCCCCTCCTGCGAAGCCGTGAACAGGTAGTGTTGCATAGTTGCTGGACCTCAACCATCCAGTTAAGGCCATTGTAACGAGAACCTACCTACTAGCAGTATCGTTTCTCCCTTAATTTCACCCTTAATTTCACAATTGTTTTCTCACAAGCCTCAATCCAGCGGACGTATAATGCAGATTAAAAGTTCAGGGTACTTAACGCTATATTTTCTCCCTTAATTTCACAAAGGTTCCCTCACCAGCCTCAATCCAGCGTACGTACAGTGCAGATAAAAAGTTCAGGGTACTTAACGCATTTAAACAAAAACAAACAGTTTAAATAACGCTAATATCAGCATCCTCAAAATTCTTACGAACCGTTGGGAAATAACACTGCTAATAATGGTATACCAGTCGGGAGGACAATGTATTTATAAATTTCCGGGGAACAATCAGAGGGCCTGGTGGGTGTAGTTAGCATGGAAAAAATATTATCATACATATTAGGGAATTTCTAAAGTATATGCAATTTTGGGAGGGAAATTTTGGCTGGCGAATTCTGCGGCAGTAGAAGCTGCTACTAAGTTTGGCAACCCCACAATGGCTCTCTCTTTTTTTTTTTTTCGTAGAGTCCGATTCGCTTTTGTTGGGTCTTTTTTTTTTTTTTTTTTTAGGGGAGGGGCTATCTGTATGCTGATAGTGCGCTGGCGATGGTGTTGTTATTTCAGTTAAGTGTTTCGGTTATTGTTATGGGTCATCTCAGATTGTGTTTTGTTTTACTTTTAAAACTACCTCTGTCATTTCTGTAGTAGAATTGGTTTTTGTTTTTTTTTTTCTTACGTCTATCATTCATGTCTTGGTCATCTCGGGCGAATAGAAATAGGATAATAAGACTGATGAAGAAATTAATCACCTTTCCCCAGATGTTTCCTTCTCTCCCGTAACACGCAAATAGTAATCACACAAGACTGCAACAAATCTCTGTCCACCCAGAATGGTCTTGGAACTCTCAAAATCACGTAACTCAAAAATCGTCGTGGAAATAACAATGGGTTGCCCCCCCCTTCCACCCCCCCCCCCCCCCCACTCCCTCGCCTGCCTCTCGTTTTCTTTATGCTCAGGAGGAACTCGTTCAGCTGTGTCCGTCGCCACTCAGGAAGTTACTGACTGGCATGGACATGACAGTCATGACTGGCGGTGCTGGGGACACGACCGGACACCCACACCACCCCCACACGTCACTGTCAGGGGGAGGGGGGAAGAAGAAGGAGAGGGGACAGTGTCTGGGGGCTGGATGGGAGGGGAGGATGTTTAGGGAGAGAGGGGGTACTGCTGCTGCAGGAGGAGGATGGAGAGGTAACCTACCCCCTCACACCAGGATGAGGAGAAGGATATCATGAGGACAGTGGTTTCTGAATCCAGGATGCGAAAAATCAGCGAAAAGATATCCTCATTGTTTTTACTAGGATGAGAGAAGAGTGGGTATAGTTATACAGTGGGAGGGACCGAGGTTCTCATACACATTACTTTGGTTCGGTGCCACTGCATCACGCTCCAGTTCTTTGTACTAATAATTCATCGAACACAGTTCATAAAAACGTAATAATACAGGGAGATGAGACACGACTAGTGGGGATGTGAGTCAGCAGTTTCGGCTGTCGAGGAAAACGACCCAAGGATTCCACCTGGGGAGCGGGAGGCGGCATGGGGGTTCCCCCGTCGGTAAAGAGTCGTTGCTTGAACGCCCTCACACTCGGCCATCCCTCCCACACTGACTGGAGGCCCTCACACTCGGCCATCCCTCCCACACTGACTGGAGGCCCTCACACTCGGCCATCCCTCCCACACCGGCCATCCCTCCCACACTGACTGGAGGCCCTCACACTCGGCCATCCCTCCCACACTGACTGGAGCCCTCACACTCTTCTCCAGTCTCCATTAGCTCCTTCCTCTTATCCAGTATTTACAACAACAGTGTATAACATGACCTGGAAACTCGGATCAAGAAGTCGATAGACAAGAATGATAAAAAATGGAAAATGAAATTACAATAGTGAATACACGGGAAATATAGATAATGAGAAATAGACAGCAGGCAGTCAAGAAGGAAGTGAAAGACGAAATAGACGAAGCAAAACGAAGAATTAACTTCATTTTTCTGAAAGAGACATTTGAACAGTTAAGAGCAATGACTGGATAGAAGGTAAAATAAGAATTTGTGCACGAAAAGACAAGGAAGGAAGATTAGAGAGAGAATGAGATAGAAAGCCGTAAGAGGTTGCAGGTTGATAGAAGAAGAGAGGTTGAAAGTTTTAAATGAAATGAGATACTAAAGCGTCTTGAAAAACATGAGAAGAAGGCATTGAGGATGATGGAATAATGGCAGAATGGGATAATAGGACAATACCATCACTGGAAGAGAACATGGAAAATGGAAAAGGGAGCAGCAGTTGGGTGTGTGGTTGTGGTGGTGGATGGTGGTGGTAACCGCACAGCACTGGTGGGGTTCCCCCCCCCCCCCCCCCCTTCCCCCCGCGCCCCTCAACACACCAAGTAAGAGCCTCGCTCTCACGAATGTCCCACAAATGACGGCGAAATCACCCCGCGAAGTCACACCTGCAGGTCATACCAAAATGGCACATGGCGAATCACTACGGGGAAACCACACCGGAACTTCACCCAAAGAACTTACGCAACAAATTCAACAGGTAATGCAGTCTGGTGAGGATGGGGTAAGGAAGGGTCGGGCTGAGAGGCGAGTCAGTTGTTATTTGCTGATTACACGGCGCTGGTGGCAGATTCGAGAGGGAAGACTATAGAATGTGATTTCTGGAATTTGTAAAATGTTTGAAAGGAAAGAGTTAAGCATAAACGTGTATAAAAAGCAAGGTTATTATGTTTATCTCTGGAGAGAGACAGGTTAGTCGGAGTGTAAGTTTGAATGGAGGGAACCTAGAGGTAGTGGGGTGTTTTAGGTACCTAAGAGTGGACATGGAAGTGAATGGAACAGGATGTTTGGAAAGAGAGGCCATTATCGGTGAAGGCGAAGATGGGTATGTTCGATAGCACAGTAGTCCCAAAGGCGTTGTACGAATGCGAGGCATGGGAGCAGGGAGATGAAAGGACTCCCTTCGAGCGATAAGGAGCTCAAAGAGCCTCTTGCCACCCGAAATGGAAATTAATGAGGCCAAGCAATTCCCTTCCTCCATCCTGCCTGCCTTAAACGAACTGGCTACACCCTCTGGTTAGCGTTTAAGGCAATGTTTTGCGCATGAACCATCACTTGTAACACCAGTCAACTGCTGCCAAGGTTATACGACAGGTTCTTCGAATTTTATTATATTCGCACCATTTCTGTGCTCCCTGACCTTTTCCCTGTGGGGTGGGGTTGAACAAGAGGTCAAATGGGGTCAGGTTGCAAAGAGGAGAGTATTCGATCTTCTGTGTCTGAAGTCATCTTGTGAGGCTTAACATGACCTGTTGTCTTTGTTTCCATCTGTTCGTGTGACTTATACCTGTACTAAGCGACAAACCATTTGGTTGCACCGTGACCTCAGGACACAGCAGAGATGGGACAGATAAGCAGAGCGTCAGGTGTGAAGTGAGTGGACGATACGGTGTTCTGAACTGACAACCCCTTAGCCAAATAGGGCTCTGAGCTTTGACCTGACACTACTGTGAGATCGCCTGTGTTATAAGTTTAACGCAATACAGGACTCTAAAGCCAAGCACACTGTGGTATCTGCTGTGCTATAAGCTGTCACCATTGTAGGATCAGCTGTGTTAAGTTCCAGCAGTAGCAGAGGAAGATGAGCTGCAGCTGACGCCACAGTAAGGGTATGTATGTTGCCCTCCAGCTGTGTTAGAGGGGTACAGCTGACACCAGCTGACACCCCGTCAACACTGCGAGAGGGGTGTGCAGCTGACGTCACACGAGTGTTAGCTATGTTGCCCTCCAACGCTGATAGAGGCTATGCAACCGACACTATAGCAGTGTCAGCTGTGTTAACTCTTCAGCAGATCCAATGCGGGATCCCAATAGAGAGCTATGTTACATATAGTAATGTGTAAGTACACATACGTAAATATGTATACATGTACAACCTTACCATGCATAATTACGTACATAGGCGCTTGCATGTATACAGTAATACCATATGTATGTTTCTTCATACCCACACATATATAAGTTTAAACACATACATAGGAATGCAGTAGAGACGGGTATATGTTTATACATAATACATGCATAAAGACATACCGCGTTGGTACAGTCAGATGTATACACAATTAAATACGGATTCCCATATATTCCTTTCCACACACACACACACACACACACACACACACACACACACACACACACACACAGGCTCCCTGCCTCACCCACCCGCCCGGATCACTACTTACGAGATCATCGGAGTCTCCAGCGGGTCAAAAACCTCCCCTTGCTGCCCTTGACCTCAGAACCAGTGGATCACGTGTCATAACAAGAGAAGTCATTAGCAAGGGAGAGGGGAATGCCTCCAACACCCTCAGTACTGGTTTGTGTTGCAGGGAGATGTGTGTGTGTGTGTGTGTGTGTGTGTGTGTGTGTGTGTGTGTGTGTGTGTGTGTGTGTGTTGTGTGTGTGTGTTTGTGTGTGTGTGTAATTATCTCTTTAAACAGTAGGGGGAGGGAGTTCTACGATCATGGGCCCCC